>NW_026614642.1:0-150603 GCF_030052815.1 Hevea brasiliensis
GATCAAAATACTTCATAATCGGTCTATTTTGTTTCTAAGCTGTCCAGAATTGACAATTCCTGGTCAATAAACTTTGACTAGTCATTTGATCATTTTTATGGTCATTTCTAGACTTAGGTTCCTTCATAAGATTTGTTCCTTTATGTCTTAGGGACTCCCAAGTATAATTTCATAATTTTTCAAGCTTGGTGTAGTGAGTTATGATCAATGTATTGACCTGGACTCTTAATCCTATAAAGGCAATAGTCAAACTTCAGAGCAGTATGTTTGACCCTCTTTTTAGGGTCTTTACACTTAGAATTTGGTAAAGGTGTCTAAATCAATGTTGTAGCCCTAAGTATCATGTTTCCAAATCATATTGGTACATCTCAAATGAAATTTCCTAGTGGGAGTTATGGCCAAATGAACACACAGGTATCAAATGGCATTCTGGGTTCAACTTAATATTTTCCAGATTTCAATTCCTAATTTTGGCTAATATTTTCCCTAGGATGCAATGGGTTTTGGAGTTTGGTCAAAACATAAAAATTGTTGAGATATATCTTATAAAACTTTTAGCACTAGTTTCACTCAATTTGCAACTTTGAAGACCAAGTTATGGCATTTTTGCCAAAACTGGTCAAGCATACCAAAGGAATAGTGTTTTGGTCAATTTCTGGGTTAGCAGTTTTAGTAACCCAATTTTTACTAACAATTTGACTTGGTTAAAGGCAAAACTGGGTCAAGTGGTCTTCATGAAAAGTGTAGCCCTATGTCTAAGCTTTCCATTGATGTAAATTTTAGGTCATTTAGACCAGTATAGAGAAAGTTATGACCAAATGAATACGTACTGTTTATTTGGTCATTTTCTGGGTTTCAGTATTTGGTCATCCAGGTTTGGGCAGAAAATTGGTCATGATTTTGACATAATTTGAGCATAGTGTCTGCATGAAAAATGGGCTATTTTGAGTCTAATTTCACCTCCAATTGGCCTCGTACCAATTGGAGTCCCACATTTTCAGTTACGGTTAAAAAAAGGGACTGGACTCATTGAGTCCCAACCTGCAGACAATCAAACACTCCCAATATCAATTTCCTTAAACTTCCTTACTTCAATTTGACATTCATAGCACTTCTATATATCATCAACACATCTCAACAATCCCAATTGCAAGATATAATATGAAAATACCAAAGTTAGGTCAAACCCTAACTCATAAATTTCAATCTCATTAAATTTAGATGCAAACCAATTCCAATATATAATACCTTGTTAATTCACTTCCCTAACCTAATTTAAACCAACAAAAATTGATATATATAATACCTTGTTAATTCACTTCCCTAACCTAATTTAAACCAACAAAAACCATCAATTTCATGTCTCCCCTAGGGAAACCAATTCCAATATATAATACCTTGTTAGTTCACATCCCTAACCTAATTTAAACCAACAAAAACCATCAATTTCATGCCTCCCCTAGGGCTGCCAAAAAAAACAAAGATTCTTCCCTCAAGGTTTGCTTTTTAATTTCATGAAATTTATTCCTAGCTAAACATGCCTTTCATGTTTAATGAAGAAGGAAAGATGGATTAGGGCACTAACCTCACTTGAGCTTCCCAAACCTCAACTTTCTTGCTTCTTATGGGTATATATAGCTTCCTTATGGAGTGGGGAGTATTTTTTGTGAAGGGTGCTAAAGGTTTTGATGGGTAGATGAAGGAATATTCAAGCTTGAAGCTTGAAAAAAAATGGCAGAGAGAAGACCAGAGTGGGCGGCACAAAGGAGAAAGAAGAGGAAGAAGAAGGTGAGTTGGTGGCTTTTGTCATCTTGTGTCTTATATATATTCTATAATTATGTGTACTTAATTTGTTTTAAATTTTCATAAACCTTTTTCTTTTCTTTTCCTTTCTTTTCTTTTCTTTTCTTTTTCTTTTCTCTTCTTCTTCTACCTAATTAAATTCATAAATTTTAATTTGTGTTAATTATTTTTATTCTATAAATTTTACTTTGACATTTAGGTCAAAATTCAACTCTGTGAGTGAAATGACCAAAATGCCTTTCATACTGCATATCGGATCATTTTTATTATTTTTGTACCAATTTATAAATTCTCTAAATTTTAATATATTTTTCTCTAAATTTTTTCTATATTTGCTTAATATTTATTTCTTCAATTTATGCCTCCTCACTATAGTTTAGGTGTAATTCCAGACATTTTGACTGTCCGAACAGACATTAGTCATCGAAATAGTAAAATGTACAGACTACCTATGGTGAGGGCATTACAGTTTGATATGGTGTAATTGCCATAAACAACTACAAGGTTGAATGCCACACTTCTAAACAAGCAAGAAGGAAGAGTGATAAGTTTTTGGATAAGTTTATTTGCCACTAACATAAACATGTTAGAACATAGGTTTTATAAGTTTTTGATATTGAGACAGACCTGATATCTAATAGAGTTGAATGATGAAAAATGATTCATATAGCCGATCTCAACTAATTTGGAATCAAGGCTTAATTTTTGTTATAACATAAACATGTCAGATAAGAATTGGAAGAAAATTTGATAGCAACTTATTGTTATAAATTCAATCAACTACCTCTTAAAAAGAAAAGTCTCCTCTATTTATAATGTTGACATTATTACTAAATAAGAATAAATAAGAAATCCTAATAAGAAAGAAATAGAAATACTAAATAGATAGGAAGTAAGGAATATTAATCTAGAAAGAACTAGGAAAACTAAATAAGAAATAACAAGAAAAACTAAATAGGAAGCAAACTTGGTCATCAAGTCAAAAGATGCCAAGTTTGACTCTTCACAAAAAAAAAAGAAGGGAATATAAAAGTCAATAAGTCAAATAAAATCACATTATTCTCTCTCGGTAAAAATGATTTACCTTCAATTCTAACTCTTTGCGAAAATAACTTAGAATAAAAGAAATTCCTTCTTCCCCTATTTGTTTAAAAGCAAAATTTCCTTCCTTGCCTTTTCAAATACAAGTTGATCCCTTTGCACTTGTTATAGACTAATAGGTTCCAACACAAAATTCTTCCTATCCTTAGCGAAAGAATACAAGTTATTGAACTGATTATATCAAATTATATAGACATTTAAGGTTAACATCCATTGCATTTTGTTAGCATTTAGTATCCTTTTATGTTTATTTTTATGTGTCTTCATTATTATTTTAGAAAACATGTTAATCTAACTCAATTCATTGATTTTTATATTTTATCAAGTGTTTTTATGTGATTCTAGAATCAAAGACAAGTTTGGAAGAGATTTGGAGGTCAAAACGTGAAGAATACAGTGCCAAAAATATTACACGGACACGGGCTGTGTAACTTGCCCCGTGTAATTTCCTGGACCCCGTACAACCTTATGGACAAAGAAAACTTGAAAAACAAGAGTGGTAGAAAGTTACACGAGGCAGGGGCGTGTAACATTACACAGGCCATGTAAAGTACCATATCAACAATTCTGATGCGACTTTTCTTCTTTCCAACTTGACCCGGATGGACTTCTAATGCTTCTAGGACTCTGAAATTAGGGTTTCTACACCAGATATAAATATAACAAGTCAAGAATTGAGGAAGGAGGAGAGAATTTACATTCAAGGAGAGCCGATTTACATTCAAAGATGGACATCAACGTCAAGGGAGGCAAGGGAGAAATAAGAACTGCAAGATTGCTAGAAGATATTTTCAGCTGAAGTTCCAAAGTTCCAAGGCTGCAACTCTCTTTCTGGATTCTTTCACTCTATTTTCTTCTCATGTCTTCTCTTTATCTTTTTATAAACTTAATTGTAAAACTCACAATGGGTGAGTAGGTTCTTTATTCTAGGGTTAGGGTGTAGCACTCTCAATTTCATTATGGATCTGGTTTGATTTTATTTAATACATTAGGTATTTTATTCTTTGATTCAATCTCTTGTGATCTTAATGCATGTTACGTGTTGGTACCCACTTAGTATTGATTACAGATATTAACTGAAGGACTAAAATGTGAATATTAATATTAGAAAATCAGGATTTTAAACCTAGAAAATCTGACCTAGAGATAGGCTGATGACCTTTGTGGAGTTTTAAAATTAATCAAAGATCTTAAAAGATTTTAATTAATTTAATCACCATGAAAATAGGATTTATGTTAATTAAAATACACCTTGAGTGCCTTGAGAGAGGACTTAAGATAACTTAGGATTAATTTCTATCAAGGCAAACGATTCTCAATCCAGTAAATAAACAAGATAACACTCATAGTAAGATTCAAGTGTGAAATCTTAATTCCGGAATTATTTTAAAATAGATTATTTCATTTTAAGTTTATCATTTTAGTGTTTAAAATAAACAACTTTCATTCTCTCATTATTCGATAGCCTAAACAGTCAAAATCACTATGCAGCTTGGTAGTTACTAATTAAATTTCTCATGGGACGATACTCTACTCACTACTCTATTACTTGTTCGCGATCCGTGCACTTGCGGGGTTGCAAAACCAGCAAACATGAACCTATCATGAGTTGCCTTCCTATTGTATTGTCAAGTTCTCCCCAGCAAGAGATGGCTTGCACTCATGGTGTTTGCCTCATAAGAACACAGTTTTGATGATTTCAAAATTTAAGGAAATCTAATCTAACCATATTTTCCAAGTATATTGGGATTCTTGTAGGAATTTGTGTTGAAAGACTTTGATGGAAGGGAATACAAAATTTTAAAGTTGTGCTCAAAAAGATTCCATCCAGAGACAACACAAGATAAATCAAAGTCAGTAAAGGACACAGTCAAGCTGCACCAAGGCAACAAAAGATCAAAATTTGTGACTAAGTAGAGGCACTCTTTAGGATCTTTTACACAAGAAGAAAGAAGCTTCGATTTGCCATATTTTAATCTTTTTATGCATTTTTTTTTATTGATTCATAAAACTTATATGTGTATATATATATTGGTTGGTAAAATAAAATTTTATTGATAAATTAGAATAAGGAAAAACTTAGCATGGACACACATATAATTTTCATTATTTGAAAAATACATATCATTCATTTACATTTATATGAAATTCGTTAATCCAAATTTGCACAAATATTTGCATATATTATTATTATTATTATTATTATTATTATTATTATTATTATTATTATTATTATTATTATTATGAAGAATTTTATGCATAAGGAATTTTAAAATTTTAATCTTTAAATTCCTATATTAGGACATATATATAGATATTCAAGCATTAGCAAATTCACTCTGCTTTGAGTCATCACAGCTGAAAAGAAGAAGAAGAAGAAGAAGAAGAAGAAAAAAAAAAAAGGCGCGCACAGTTCCTAAAGCGTTGTACTTGGTAGCCTAAAAATAAATAAACAAAAGCGGCTGAATCACCGGGAGAGTGAACAGGCATAAAAGGTCAAAGAAACAAGGAAAAGATAGACGCAGTACTTAATTGCGTTGATAAAGGAAAATGGCTTGCACATGCATGAAAAAGTAATTGAATTCTTACTGCACTGTACCTGTATATGTATGTATATATATATATCCCACACAAAAACGTTCGATTCACTTAAAAAAATCTAATACAAAATAATCATTCCTCGTGTCCTCCATGCAGTCATGTGAGGCTGAAAAGGAGCACAGGGTTTTGTTATAAAAATAAATAAATAAAAGAACGATAGAGTTTGCTCCACACCAATCACATAGAAGAAGTAGAAAAGTATAGTAGCCTCATCATGCTGCTGGATATTAAATAATATTATTGAATGCGACAAAAATACTCTAATCTTGCACGATGATTTCTCTTTAAAATTAATAATAAAACCTGAAAGGTAAAGGGAGCTACAGGCTCCACCTTTATTCTCAGGGGTTAGCTGGGAAGAAAGAAATGGATGAGAAAGAATCTGTATAGTATAGGGGACCATATATAAGTCGTGGACGCTCAGCGATCTTTAAACATCTTCTTGAGAGATCAGGGTGGATTTGCATCAGCCTCGAAGCTAGTTCAAACTAGTGGGAGGTTGTTTGCAAGGGAAAAGAAACTAGCTTGAAAATTAGGAAGAGAAAAAAAAAATCACCAAGAAAGAAGGAAAACTTAGTCCAATATAGCTGATCAATGGCTCGAGGAAAGGTTCAGATAAAGCGTATAGAGAATCTGGTGCACAGGCAAGTTACCTTCTGCAAGCGCCGAGCTGGGTTCCTTAAGAAGGCTAAGGAGCTCTCTGTGCTCTGTGATGCTGAAATTGGAGTTTTCATTTTCTCCGCCCATGGAAAGCTCTATGAACTGGCTACCAAAGGGTATCTCTCCTTTTTCTCTCTCTAAAATTATATAAACCTAATCCATTATAAATTTAAAATACAAACATTCCACATATTTTATATGATAAATTCCATCATAGATATTATGTCATGCGTTAACCTTGAATCGAATCCATCATTACATCAAAGAATTCATAATTGTTTGATATAAGTGGTAAATTTTATAATAAAACAATAATTCTATATAAAATTTCTTATATGGAATCACAATTCAATAGTGAGTGAGCATATGTACATTTATGAGTTCCAATGAGTGAATATATATATATATATATATATATATATATATATATATATATATATATATATATATATATATATGAGTGTGTCCCAAAATCTATAACCACCTTGTAGTTTTTTTATTTAAATAATATTTATACATTTACTTATGTATCTAGTTATTATTTGTTTGTCATTTAATGTCCGATGTTGATATTAAATCACAATGACACTATATAATTTCTCCCATTCTAGCAATTGAGTTTTTTTTTTTTTAAAAAAAAAAAACATGAAAAAAAAATTAGTAGAAAAAAAATCTAACATAGATAAAACTATTTGTAGAGTTCTCACCTATGTACAAATTTAAATTTTAGATTAAATGGTTTCTTGATATAATACTAAAGCTTTTAGAGTTCGAAATCTAATCAACTTTATTTATTAGTGAAATATTTTAGTATAAGGTAAAGTGCGCCTATTCACACTTTAAGTCTAGTGGATTTTCATGCGTGAGTGAGGTATAATAAAAATATAAAATTGTTCTTGAAATTTTGATCTATAAATCTAAGCTTTAAATTGAGTGATTCCTTGACAATAGTTTGTGTAATAGCAAAGGGGAGATTGTAATTTAGCTTTTTTACTGGACTTGAGAAACGTGGCTGCCACTGGTACAATAACTTAAAGTTGAAATTCTCTCTTTTGTATGAGTTAAACAGAAGCATGCAAGGGCTTATTGAGAGGTACATGAAGACCACCGGAGGATCTCTGCAGCCTGACCTATCCAAAGAGACGCAGCCTCTAGTACGTAATATATTTGTCATGTTCTTCTCTTTTTCCCTTAACTTTTTGCATATTTATAGGGAAAGTTAGACAACAAATATCTGAAAAAGCAGTTTTGGCATCAGATGCTGCCTAATTAAAATGCTGGCTTCTCCAGAGAACACGCAACCTTTACTCACACTAATAGTTTTTATTTTTTTTTCTCTCGATAAATAAAAAATTACTTAATGTGATTTTATTAAATGGTTAAAGGCATATTACAAATTTGTGTTAGGTTAAAAATTAATTGGTCTTGATTGTAATTTTCAAATATGTATATAGTCAAAAGAAAAGGTTTAATTTAAGGGAAATTTTTATGTAACCCAGTCCATCATAAATTTAATATGTAAATATGTGAGATTCATATATTTAATAGATAAGTCTCACTATATATCTTATGTCCTGGGTTCATGTTAATGTTAAATTAGGTCTATACAAGAAAAGAGAAATTCTTGCCTAAACTTGGTCTATCATAAAATCAATATAAATATGTGGGACCTATGTATTTAATAGGTGGATTTCACCATACATCTTGTAACTTGGGTCCATAATGAATCAAGTTTAGACAAGAAAATTCCTTAATTTAAAGAGTAATTTAGAGGAAATGAGAAGTTACCATGAAGAGAATTAATAAGTTATCGAAAGTATTGTGTAATTTTATTTGCACAAAATATGTGGATATAGGACTATTTTATATTATAATATAAAAAATATATTTCACAATGAGTAAGAATAATTAAGTAGTGGTATTGGTAACAACCATATATCAATTTTACCATTGAAGTAGTGTGCATGTAGTTAATACATATACAAATATTTACTAGTTAAATTAAAATAATTTTTTAAAAAGAAAATTAAATACTTCATTGGGTTTTTTTACTTTTTTTTTTTTCCTCTTGGTGTGCATATTCCTGTTGCTTAATTACTTTATTAAGTGCAAAGTAATATTGTATGGATAGGATGCAATAGAGGAGATCAACATGCTGAAGAAAGAAATTGAGATACTCCAAAAAGGAGTCAAGTGTCAATTACCAATTAATGATTCTTTTATAATATAGTTAAAAATTAATAACTAGAATTCACTAATTTTTTTTCTACATTTCTTGTGTACATCCTACAGGTACTTGCTTGGAGGGAGGTCTGAGGAAATGACAATGGATGAATTACTAATACTAGAAAAAAATCTTGAAATTTGGATTTGCCACATCTGTTCAACAAAGGTATCAAAATTTAATTAATCTTAAAACAAATTAAGTTTATTTTGGCATTTTATTTATATTAATTTAAGGTAACTATTAATTAATTTTTATAAAGCTTGACTAATTTTTTAGCTAATGGTACACAGATGGAAATACTGTTCAAAGAGATCCAGCTGCTGAGGAGAAAGGTTAGTACTCAATTTTTTTTTTAATTATTAAATTCTACAGCTGCATTGTTTTATCAATTATTTGCTTACAAATTGATGACAAATTTTCAATTTTTTGAAAAAAAAAAAAAACGTATGTATAGCATAACTGTAATATTATAATTAATTAAAGCTTAAATGGCCCATTGAGTTGGTAATTTATTGATTGGGTGTTTTATGTCAAGGTTGAAGTCATAATTAACATTTTTTTATATCAAATTTGGTAATTATTAATAAAATCAAAAGATAAGTATAGTATTATTTTCTCATTAAAGAAAAAAAAATAGATACAGATAATTATTTTTTTTTGAAATGATTTGACTAGAGCAAAATAGTCTTTTTCATTTTGGACAATTAAATAAACTTTTTGCAATACTGCCCTTTCGATAACTTATTATATCTATTGCCCGCACAAGAGATTAAACCACCAAACATCAATGGAAGAACAAATTATGCTACCAGATTCCGTTGATAGAAGATTATTACCCATACCTAAAGATTCAAAGTCTCCAACTAAAAGAATCAATAATTCATACTGTATTATGAATTGCCAAAGTCCATTGAAATATAGCAAAAATAATAATAATAAAATCCCACTAAGGAGAAAAAACAAAATCCCAAAAATGAGAGAATAGGACCCTAATATTTGGAAGAGAACCTTATATGTCTTTTAAACGAACACAAATATGAAAAAAGAAACCCAACATTTAACATGTATTTTTCTTTTAAAACATTTTCAAAATAGAAAATATAAAACTAAAACTACAATCTTGCAATTAAAAGAAAATTGATACAACAGACACACAATTAATGTATAGTAACATACATAATCACAATACAGAGAAGAGAAAAAGAATGAACATAAGATTTATGTGTTCGACTGAAAGATCTACATCTATAGACAAGACGAGAGAAAAAGTTTTACAATGATTAAAAAAAAAAAGTAAAATACAATCACATAGAACTTTTAAACCCTAACACAATGTGCTTTCTAAATTTCTTAGAATACTATTGCAATAGGTAGAAAATACAATATTTTTCACCACTGACCTTACAAAATTTCCATTTGGGTCATAATATGGAACTTTTCGAGTTAAGTCATAATTCGAGTCCATGAGACATATCCAAAATTCAGGCCACATAAAGTAATTATTTTTTTTCCCTTGGCTTAAATTCCCTTCATCATCAACAAAATTGGCTTAACACTTTGTCTTTTCAAATGCGTTTGCAAGGGCTAATAAGTACTACAAATACTAACTAGGTCTAAGTAAAGCCTAAACTTGCTTACCAGGGTAGCCTTAGTTATCATATTTGCTGAATTATCATGTGTATAGACTTTATATACAACTACAGTACTTTATGATACAATATATCGAATAAAGTGATATCTAACATCAATGTACTTTGTTTGCCCATGGTAGATCTAGTTCTTTGTGAGATGAATGGCATTCTAACTGTCACAAAACACCATTAGCTTGTTTTGTAACAACCTAAGATCACTCACCAAATCTTGCAACCATAATGCTCATCTTACTCTTTGGAATGTCAAAGCAATATTTGTTGTACATTTTAAATACCTCAAAATCAATTTCACAATCTGCCAATGCTCTTTCTCAGGACCTGTCATGTATCTACTCATAACACTAATTGAATGTGAAATGTCAGGGCTGGGATAAGCACTAGTATACATGATGCCACCCACATCACTTGAATAAGGGACACTAAAGATGTTCTCCTTCTCCTCATCTATTTTCTATGATATGTTTGTAGATAACTTAAAATGGACAAATAATAAAAATATAGGTTTAGCATTATTCATGTTGAAACACCGAAGCACTTTCTTAACATAGGCATGTGGAGACAAGAAAAGTTTTCCAACACTTATGTACCTAGTGATCTCCATTCCCAATATCTTCTTTGTAGCACCCAAATCCTTTATCTCAAATCACACGACCCAACCTATGGGTCGGACCGACACTAGGACCTGGGCCAGCCTAAAGCCCCCGAGGCCCGTAGTAAGCCTAACTGTTCATTAACCCAACTCGAAGGCCCATTTGGGCCCAATTTCAAGAACACAACCGAACAGAGTCCGACCATAAAATGGACTTACCAACGGGGAGTTTTCGACTCACCCGACTCAGAAACACAATATATAGTTAATTGGGAGCTCACCACCCTCCACATACTCATCAACATAATAATAAATGGGAGCTCACTCCTCATCCAATCCATCAAACATGCATAGCATATTAAGTTTACAGGTCCCAAAATAATAATTTAGTTTACAGACCCAATTCAAATAATTACTGCTAACACATGCAGAAATTCTAAGAGTAAATAAAATTACACAAATATTGATAAACAACTCGCTAAGTAGAAAAGGTGTTAACCTAATAAAATATCCTCCGTGGCTGTAAAAATTTTTGAACAGAGTGAGCTGCTCAACTCAGAGAGTAAAATATCAATTTTAACCATAATCTCTATAACTATCTAAAACTAATGCACTCAGAGAGTGAAATGCAACATCAATAACATTTTCACATCATAACATCAAAAGGTAATTTGGAGCACTCACACACCTGTAGTATCAATCATAACATATGGGAGCCGATCCTATACAGCCTCTCTTAAATCCAACTCCGTGCCACAATTATTCAAATCTGACTTCCACTTAATAATCAAATCGAGGGTCCCAATAATTACTCAAGCCGTGACTACCCCTCAAGGATCGGGTCCCAACAATTACTCAAGCCGTGACTACCCCGCCCCATCCATAGTCCACACCACATCACACGCACGCCAACGCACGCACACCGCCCAAATTACCACAACAACATCCATGGCACATCAACGCTATGAATGCAACATAAATCGTGCCTAGAGTTTAACTACATAAATATATGCATATAAGTGATGCATGGGCATGCTTGAACATATAATAATATCGAAATTACAATTAAAATTAATATTCTACTCACAGACTTGACGATGGTCACTGAGGAGGCTGGGCGGAGGAAGAAGGCTGTCCTAGCTCACCTGACAATTTTATTACAATCATTTAATAAATTTGACTCAATACAAACAAAGAAAAAGACCAATACGTCCTAAGTCGTACAAAATCCGGCAGAGTCTCCCTATACCTAGGACCTACCCAACCCGCAAAAGGGCTCAAAACACACTTCTATATCCACAATCCATATATCCACAACTCAATCACATCACACAGCCCTCCCGCCCATCAAATCAATCATTCATCACAATATGTAAAATTTCAATTTAGTCCTTCTAATTGATCATTTTTGCAAAACCGCCAAATAAGCTCTAAAAATTATAAAACTCTACCTCATGTCCTTAGAAATATTACTAAGCTATTGCAAAAGAATCATAATTTTCTAAGCTACCACGAATATTTTATGGATTTTTAATCCTATTTATGCACTAGAAAATTACGAAAAGCAAGGTCTGGTTTACCTTTGCCGATTCCGACTTTGGGAACGCGCCGATGCCCGACAATGGTGGGGTAGCCAAAACCTCGATCCAATTCGAGACTTTTCCTAGAGGTCCTGTTCGCCGGAATTCACAGATCCGCATAACCGCGAATTTTCGCGAATCGAGGATACCTACACGGCCCAATAATAATATATAAAAATCGTGGGTGTTACATTCTTCCTCTTACGTAAAATTCGCCCTCGAATTTTACACAAGGCGTAATAAAGTACATGATTACACATTGAACAGATATGGTACTTGCTACGCATGTCCCGCTCGACTCCTGTGCACTCTTCCACCGATCGCTCCTCCACAAAACCTTAACCATAGGGATCTGCTTTGATCTTAGCCGCCTCACTTGGTAGTCCACTATGGCTACAAAGTTGCTCCTCAAATGTCAAGTTCTCCTTTAGTTCTATTACATCCGATCGTAGTACATGAGAAGGATCGGAATGTATTTCCGAGCATAGAGATGTGAAACACGGATGAACGTGAGAAAGGTTGGGTGGTAGCTCCAACCGGTAGATAATCGCCCAACTCTATCAAGAACCTCAAAAGGTCCAATATACCGAGGTGCCAACTTGCCCTTCTTTCCAAATCTCACGACTCCCTTCATTGGAGAAATCTTCAGGAATACATAGTCACCCACTGCAAACTCCACATCCCTCCGTCTGGGGGTCTGCATAACTCTTCTCGCCATCGAAAGTCAAGCTGCTGCTCCTAATTAAAGGAACTATCTCTAAAGTGTACTGCACTAGGTCTACATCATGCACCTTCGCTTCCCCCATTTCCGTCCAACACAGAGGAGACCTATACTTTCTTCCATAGAGTGCCTCATAGGGTGGCATCCCTATACTAGAGTGATAACTGTTGTTGTAGGCAAATTCCACCAAAGCTAGCCGTCATCCCATTGACCTCCAAAATCCAAAACACTCATGCGAAGCATTTCTTCCAGTTGTTTGGATTGTCCTTTCTGATCAGTCTGTCTCGAGGGTGGAAAGCCGCATCAAGTTCAACTATGTGCCAAGTGCCTCCGCAACTTTCTCCAAAACCGAGAAGTGAATCAGCCCTCTCCGATATTATGGAAGCCTAACTCCATGCAATCTGACTATTTCTCGAATGTAGAGCCAGCGCATCGTGCCACGTAATATGTAGTCTTCACAGCAAGAAGTGAGCCGATTTGGTTAGCGGTCTACAATTACCCATATCGAATCATATCCTCGCGTGGTACGAGGCAACCCAGTCACAAAATCCATAGAAATCATTTCCCACTTCCATTATGGGATAGGGAGCTCTTGCAACTTCCCTGATGGTCTCTGGTGTTCAAACTTCACCTTCTGACAAGTCAAGCACTTGGACACAAAGTCTGCTATGCCTCTCTTCATGCCATTCCACCAATAGCTATCTCTCACATCATGGTATATCTTGGTGGAACTCGTGGACACTGCATGTTGTATAGTGTGCCTCTCGCATGATTTCATTCTTGAGGTTGTCCACATTGGGCACACATATCCTAGAACCTTGCACTAGGGCACCATCATTGGCAAATCAAAACTCACCACCTTCACCCTGCTGTACTCTTTCTATGATCTTCATTAATTGTTGGTCTCTGTGTTGGGAAAATCTAACTCTATCTCGCAAGTCTGGCCTCACTGAAAAATGAGCCAACAATACCCTCATCCGAAAGATCTAGGATTAAACCTTGATCCATCAACTCATGTACTTCCCGAATCAATGGTCTCTTCTCTCACAAATGTGTGCCAAGCTACCGTAAGATTTTCTCGCTCAAAGCATCCGCACTACATTGGCCTTCCTGTGGTGGTACCGATGGTGCAATCATAGTCTTCCGTAAGCTCCATCCATCTCCTCTGCCTCAAGTTTAAATCCCTCTGTTGGAATATGTACTTCAAACTCTTATAGTCGTGTATATCTCTCACACTTCACCATACAGTAGTGTCTCCGCATTTTTAGTGCAAAGACTACACCGCCATTTCCAAATCATGGGTGGGATAGTTCGCCATGCCTCTTCAACCGCCTTGAAGCATAAGCCACTACTTTTCCATTCCGCATCAAAACACACCCTAGGCCAACTCAAGGCCACAAGACACTGTATCCTTCACCGCCATAGGTAGTGTTAACACAAAGGGCAAGGTTAGACACTCCTTATCCTCATCATTATAACCGACTTATCGAGCTCTCTTCCCGTCTCTTGGATCTTATCCACTTCCCTTTTCCTATTTTTGGTATTGTTGGTATCTTTTCAACTCAGCATTTACTTATTCCTTAATTTTAGTCCTATCTCATCCTTACACCTTTTCCTTCAAAGATGTCTATCCCATCATCAACTTTAACTTTCTTTTTATTTCTTAGTCTTATCTTGATTACTAGTTTCATTACTTCGAGAATTCTAACCCTATGATTTACTCCTACCAAAGACATTCTTCACCTTATGTAACACTTATAATTACCCATAGAGAATTTTTTTTGTACCCCTTTTTCCAACTTAACTATCGTAACATTATCATTCCCTACCAAATTAGTAGGAAATTGCTTATCCCGATGAATATGAGCCCCATAAACTATAAGTTCCATCCGAACTAACACTACTGTAGGAAATATGTGTCATGCCTTAATTCCAAAAAGATACTTCACGTGTTCATTCTCCTTAATGTAATCATATATACCGCCCATAGCTTTCTAAACTTCAACCTCAAATTACCCATCAAAGAACAATTTCATCTATTGAAACTCATCCATAAATAGTACTTCATCTAGCTCATAGTTTAAAACAATCGCAAGCCTTAGTAGCTAACTCAATTTAACTCCACATTACTCGATCGTCCTTTCATACTTAACACTAGGTATGCACTTATTGTCATTCTCATATCAGAAATTGTATATGAATTGGTGCCTATCAAAATCTCAAATAACTAAGTCTCCTTGCCTCGCCTTTGCTCCTTATATAACGCCTGAATCAAAACACGAGCTAAACTTGAAAAGAAAGAAAATATCCTCTTATATTCAACTACGCCCCATTGTCCATATAATAATGTTTAACCTATGTTTCTTAGTTTTTCTCTTCAAATTTCATCATCTCCTAGCACAATTGTGCTCTACCTATAAGGTATCATCTGCATAAACCCTTTACTATACCATCGTCCTTCCTGACATAATATTTTATAATTTATTAACTTTACTTATACTCGACCTATGATTCATATCTATCATCGTTTATATTGTGCCCTTAACCCTTGTTGAATCCTGAAAGATTTCTCTCGCTAATAGATTCTTCAAACACTAATTTCACCCTTATCTATGGTCATTAATTTGATCCTTAAACTTTCTAGTGATTTATTACCATCCATACTTGTCACTTTTTATTCTACCCTCATCGTTGCTCATTATTAAGGCCATCGCAAAGTGATTCTCGTTGATCACACTAAAAATGTTTGCCTGACATTCATAACGAACCTCTAACTACCTTCTCACTATCTCAAAAGTCTAACCTAAAACCTATGTGTCATTATCTATCATTCTTTTCCTCTCATCATACCTATTTGATCCCTTAGACTGACTTTTATTCAACTTACTGCTTACTAACTTCTCTTTCTCTACCTATTTAGGTAGTCCGCAATACCATCGCACACCTTCTAACATTTACTCATTATTATTGTATTCCATACCTCCATCACTTTTCTCACTAATGTGGTCCCATTTTGGGTTTTCCATCCTTGTCATTCTCCTTGCCAAGAATAACACTTAGCCTATCCTATATCTTAACTTTGTTCCTTTTATTATGCGCTCTTTAGGTTGTCATTTCATTTATTTCCTTTGTCTTACCCAAAATAGAACTTGACTATTCTATCCTCGGTTCCATTCTTCTTCCTAACATAATAGCAGATCGCTAACTATATCTTCAGAGTCTCTATCGCTATCATATGTCCGTGCTACTCAGATTTGGTCCTTTGACCACTCTAGCTAGTACTTCCACTAGCATTTAGATTATATTGCATCCGCAATCAATTGTCCAACCTTTCATTCTGCACTTTCTTTATCCATTGGCCTTCTGTGATTTATCTTCGCTACTTTATTACTCTTAATACTATTATAATTAGATTATACTATTGTTTTGAATAATTTGAAATTAGAAAGGAACTCAAAGAAATTACACCATACTTCTATTGTATGATCTCTATTCTTATCCTTTAGCTTACATAATACCCTTACCACCTCGAGAACCGATTCTCGTAGTAATTTTATTTATTTGTTATTATTATTATTATCCATGTTTACTCAATTAGCCAAAACTTAAGGTTCCGGGCACCCAAACCCGTCATCCAATTCAAAGGATTTACATCCATCGTGATCTGATTATATATGATTCCTATGATAGAACTTGCATCCTCCGCAGGATACCTGAGCCAACTTCTCTCTACCACACTCTACAGTCCCATCTGGGGTACTATTTTGTTGGTCACCATTATTAGTAATAACTTTCGATCCCTTCTGAAAAGATAGGACTATACCCTAACTTGCTGCAACAAAGATACTACATTTACCACCTTGCCCAAAACCATGTCAAATTAATGACTCTCCTATCATATGATAGCTCTGTGAATCATCAATTCATAGTTCCGACTTTCCCTAGGTAGTAGGGTTGTACTTTATTTCATACTGATACACACAAGGTATACTATTCTCACTAAGTTCTAACCAAATGTTTGTCATATTGCAAAAACCATCCAAAATTCCATACTGAATACTAGATAATCTCACTCTATAGGTGTCACCTTTACTTTGCAACTAATCCGAAACCTCTGGTCTGATGGCAATTCTTATTGTAACTCTAGCTCATGCTAGGGTAACTGAGTCACTGACTCTAGTTATCACCCCACTGTGACCTCTCGATATTCTAACTCTAGACCCCTAACTAGGAGTTCCCAACTCCTCTGCAGATATAGAACTCTGTTATGGTATTACTGCACCAAAACAGAGACTGCTTGCAAACATCCTCATCATAAGCACTACAGGGAAGTACGCAGCTCTACACAATAATCTCATGTCGGTACTATAATCTGCAGCTTACAGAGCAGACATCGAGAACATTGTATAGTTACTACGATACGTCCCGATGCATCAGGTCTCCTAATTTCTTATCTCTCCCGAATCTTCTATTATCACAAACTTATTATGACTGGTCATCTACCGATGACCGCCAAGAGTGATATCCTCATCCTTATCTAGGCAATCGCACTTTTAAGACTCATTTTTATGTACTGCTCATACACTAAATGGGCACGCCATTTAAACCCATACCGACAAAAATATAACATTTCTTGGAGTACGATCCTCATGATAGACCTCACATGTCTACTAACTCTATTTCACATTTCTATGTACTCCACTAAAATCAAGACACTAATCGAGGTAATCTTATATTTCCCGAGGTATAACGTAAAATCTAGAAACAAAGAATTACAGAAAAGACGAAACAGTAATCCTATACTCCGCATGTGACTCCTAGTAGACTCTTCCCAACACTTAGATAATTTTTCCCTATGAACTGGAGCCTAAGCTCGATACCACATTTGTCACGACCCAACCTATGGGCCGGACCAAGACTAGGACTCGCCACCTAAAGCCCCGAGGCCCGTAGTAAGCCTAACTGCTCATTAACCCAACTCTAAGGCCCATTTGGGCCCAATTTCAAGAAAACAAACTGACAGAGTCCGCCATAAAATGGACTTACCAACGGGAGTTTTCGACTCACCCGACTGTAAACACAATATATAGTCAATTGGGAGCTCACCACCCTCCACATACTCATCAACATAATAATAAATGGGAGCTCACTCCTCATCCAATCCATCAAACATGCATAGCATATTAAGTTTACAGTCCCAAAATAATAATTTAGTTTACGCACTCCAATTCAAATAATTATTTCTAACACATGCGAAATTCTAAGAGTAAATAAAATTACACAAATATTGATAAACAACTCGCTAAGTAGAAAAGCAGTTAACCTGCAATAAAATATCCTCCCCGTGGCTCAGAAAATTTTTGAACAGAGTGAGCGCTCAACTCGTAGAGTAAAATATCAATTTTAACCATAATCTCTATAACTATCTAAAACTAATGCACTCGTAGAGTGAAATGCAACATCAACAACATTTTCACATCATAACATCAAAAGGTAATTTGGAGCACTCACACACCTGTAGTATCAATCATAACATATGGGAGCCGATCCCCATACGCCTCTCTTAAATCCAACCCGTGCCAATTACTCAAATTCTGACTTCCACTTAATAACCAAATCGAGGGTCCCAAATTACTCAAGCCGTGACTACCCTCAAGGATCGGGTCCCACAATTACTCAAGCCGTGACTACCCCGCCCTATCCATAGTCCACACCACATCACACGCACGCCAACGCACGACACCGCCCAAATTACCACAACAACATCCATGGCACATCAACGCTATGAATGCAACAAAAATCCTGACTAGAGTTTAACTACATAAATATATGCATATAAGTGATGCATGGGCATGCTTGAACATATAATAATATCGAAATTACAATTAAAATTAATATTCTACTCACAGACTTGACGATGGTCACTGAGGAGGCTGGGCGGAGGAAGAAGGCTGTCCCGGCTCACCTGACAATTTTATTACAATCATTTAATAAATTTGACTCAATACAAATAAAGAAAAAGACCAATACGTCCTAAGTCATGCCGAAAATCCGACAGAGTCTCCCCTATACCTAGGACCTACCCAACCTGCAAAAGGGCTCAAAACACACTTCTATATCCACAATCCATATATCCACAACTCAATCACATCACACAGCCCCTCCTAGGCCCATCAAATCAATCATTCATCACAATATGTAAAATTTCAATTTAGTCCTTCTAATTGATCATTTTTGCAAAAACTGCTCAAATAAGCTCTAAAAATTATAAAACTCTGCCCCGCGGTCCTTAGAAATATTACTAAGCTATTGCAAAAAAAATCGTAATTTTCTAAGCTACCACGAATATTTTATGGATTTTTAATCCTATTTAAGCACTAGAAAATTATGAAAAAGCAAGGTTCGGGTTTACCTTTGCCGATTCCGACTTCGAACGCTTCGGATGCCCGACAATGGTGGGGTAGCCAAAACCTCGATCCAATTCGAGACTTTTCCAGAGTGGTTCGTTCGCCTGGAATTCACGCATCCTGACAATCACAAATTTCCGCGAATTGAGGATACCTACACGAAGCCCAATAATAATATATAAAAAAATCAGGGGTGTTACACAAACTCATCACTTAATTACTTTTTTAGTATATTAATTTGTGACATGCTTTAGCAACAATAAGCATGTCATCCACATACAATAACAAATAAATAAATGAATTATTTGAAACCTTTCTATGATATACATAATTATCATATGAGTTATAGATAAAGCTATTAAAAACATAAATGTATCAAATCTTTTATACCACTACCTAGGTGACTGTTTTAGACCATATAAAGATTTCTTAAGTAAATAAACATGGTTTTCTATACCTGAAATGGCAAATCCCTCAAGCTAACTCATAAATTTGCTCCTCCAGCTCACTACGAAAAAATGATGTCTTCATTTCTAAATACTCAAGCACTAAATCATGAAGAGTAACCATAGCAAATAAGACTCGATAGAATTATGCTTCATAATCAAGAGAACACTTCATTAAAGTCAATCGCCTCTCTTTGAGTAAAGCCTTAGCTACCAACAAAGGCCTTAGAGTGAGGTGCCTCTATCCCTATAGTGCTCCTTTTTCTTTTACACCTATTTATAGCTTACTACTTTCTTTCTCTTAGGCAATATCACAAGCTCCCAAGTCTAATTCTTTTGAAGGGATTCAATTTCATCACTCATAACACTGACCCACTAACGTGAAACTAAATAAGAAATAGATAGTCTATAATTATTGGGTTCATGCACATTAATTATCTCAGCAACTGATAAGGCATATGCAACCAAGCCGGCATATGCATAACTCTGTGGGTTTGATCTAGCTTCTCTATTTAACAATTACTCTTGCTCAGGTGCATCCTCTTCTCGATCAGATCTTACATCTCATCCTCTAGATCATTAGATCGACCATCAAGTGTCAACCTTAAGCTCAACTTATTCTCTGACACCATGATCTGATTCTACTATTGAATTCTCCCTTTAACTATCCAATGAAGAAGACTCATTAAATGTAACATCTCTGCTAATAATTAATCCTAGCAATTTTGGATCATTGCACCATAACTTATAGACTTCTCTCAGATGCATACCAAAAATATGCATCGACTCAAACTTATCATCCTCACAAGAGCATAAGTAAGACAACCATATACGGACAACCAAATACTCTCAACTAAAATGACAATGAGTTGACACCAAAAAATTACCACAAGAGGTGCATCTTCAGTCAAATGAGTCATAATCCTCAATTTTATTTTCATTACCGAATAATAATTAAATGGTCGGACTTGGAGTCTAAGCCTGCTAAGAGCAATGATTATTTAAGCTAGAACTACAGAGGGCTTGGCAATCGTCATGCAATTCATGCTCTTAAAGAGCTTGGAATTTCTAAGAAGTAAGATATTATTTTTCTTTATGAGACCATTGTTTATGCTAATAAACTTGAAGAAATTTGAGTTCTTGTTGGTTATAAAGGTTACTTAATATTGACCATCTTAGTCATAATGGTGGTCTAGTTGTCCTATGAAGGTATGATTCTCTTGTCAATGTTATTGGTTTTCCCCAAAATTGTATTGACATGGTTATCTCTAGACTAAATAATGTCAATTGGAAATTCACTAGATTTTATGGTTTTCCCAGGATTCTTGGAATCTTTTGACTTACTTGGCAGGTTGTTCTTCTTTCCCTTGGGCATATATAGCATATTTCAATGACCTGCTTAATATGGATGATAAAAGAGGTGGAATTCTGCACCCTAAAAACTTTGCTGTTGGTTTAGAAATAATATGGAAGATTGTCAACTGGTAGATCCTCTACATAGTTATTCATTTACTTAGGAGTGAGGAAGAGGTATAGATAGATGGTTCAGGAATGACTTGATGGAGTTACCCAATCCTGGTTAGATCTTTTTGCAACTTGAAAACATTTTAATTTGCATGCTACTATTTTACTTCACACTCTTATCTTACTAGAAACAGATTATACTTGTTGGATGGGTTACATGAGGCACTTTTGGTTTGAAAACTTTTGGCATTCTCATTCAAATATCCATGATATTGTTAATATCTCGTGGGATGAGTCGACTAAGAATCTCATCATTAATAGAATTATTTTGTGCAGTCAAAGGCTTTAGGAGTGGGGTAAAACAATTATGGGTGGTTTTAGGAGAGATGCTAATCATATTCATCGCGGGTTGGATACTATTCAAGGCAATAAGTATGACATTTTTATTGCTATTGAGGATCAGCTAAAAGAGGATCTTAGTATAATCCTGGCAGATGAAGAAGTCTTTTGAAAATAGAGATCTAAAACATTTTTGTGTAAAGAAAGAGACAATAATACACATTTTTTTCCTTTCCTAAGCTTTTTTCTCAAAATAAGTATAATTATATTAATGCCTTGCAAGATTCAAATGGTAATTGGTTCAAAAACAAGGAAGGAATGGGTAATCTTATTTTTCAGTAGTTTACTGACTTATTCTCTGAGTCAGTTGGAGATTACTCTAGAGTGGTTAATTTAATAGAGTGAAAAATCTCTACTTTTGATAATGCTATATTATTAGCTCCTTTTACAACATAGGATTTTAGAAAATGTATCTTTCAAATGCATCCTAACAAATTGTCAGGGCTAGATGGCATAAATCCAGTTTTTTATCAGAAAGTTCAGCGCATTATTGGTGATTATGTTATTAATAGCTGTCAAGAATAGCTTAGGAGTGGTGTGTTTCAAGCCTCCTTGAATAATACTATTATTGTTCTTATCCAGGAAAAAGAGAGTCCATAAACTCTTAAGGACCTTCGATTTGTCGCTCCCCATAATGTTTTGTATAAAATTATTGCTATAGTCCTGACAAATAAACTAAAGACTCTCTTGCCTAATTTTATTTCTTTGGCTCAACTAGATTTTATTTTGGGAAAACTCATTATAGATAGTATTATGGTTGCCTTTGAGGTCATTTATCATATGAAGAGGAAAACAAAAGGGAAAAGAAGGGAAGTAGCTCTTAAGATTGATATTAGTAAGGCGTATAAATGTGTTGATTGGGAGTATCTGTGCTTGACTATGCTTCAGATGGGTTTTATTATCAAATATGGGTAAAACTGATAACGTTATATGTCACTTTAGTTAATTATTTTGTTACTTTGAATGGTGCAAAATTTGGCATTATCACTCTTAAGAGAGGCCTTTGACAAAGGGATCCTCTCTCCCCTTATCTTTTTATTTTTTATGCTAATGGTTTATCGTCTCTATTCAGATAGGGCAACTAGGGGAGATATTCATGGTTTTGGAACCCTTATTGTGTCGTGACGGTCGCTTACAGAGGATAGTTTTTCTTCTTCAAATCTAATGCTTCGGAGTGCTATAATATCAAAACTTATCTTTACTACATATGAGACTGCTTTGCAAGCTATAAACTTTTAAAAATCTAGAATCTTTTCATTAATACTTCTAATGTTGTTAAGGAAGAGGCTTCCTATATTTCGAATGCTTTTAACCCTCTAGATCATTGGAGATACTTGGGTTTCCTATCTCTTATTAGTAAAGAATAAACAATAGGCATTTGCCTATCTAAAGGAAAGGTTACGAAAAAGGCTTTAGTGGAAGGGTCAATTTCTTTCTCATGTTGGAAAAGAAATTTCGTTGAAATCTATGGGCCAAGCAATCGCCACCTACTGTATGAGTGTCTTTTCTATCCCAATTTCTTTATGTGAGGATTTACAAAGAATGATGAATTCTTTTTGGTGGGGTGGGAATGGTCACAAAACTATTCACTGACTATCATGGGATATGATATGTTTGAAGAAGGAGTTAGGTTATATGGGGTTCCGAAACCTCCACTATTTTAATTTAGCTTTACTTGGCTAGCAAGGTTAAAGGATTATTTCTAGCCCAATTGCTTTTCTTAGCAGGATTCTCAAAACTAAATATTTCCTCATAGGACTTTCTTGAAGGTAAGAAGGTTATAACCTTGGCTTTGTTTGGAAAAGTTTATTATTAGCCAAGGATGTGCTATCAAAAGAAATCAAGTGGAGAGTTGGTGATGGCAATAAAATTAATGTGTGGGAGGATCCTTGGATTAATAGACTCAATAATTCTTGTGTTGATACTCCTCAATAAATGGACTAGAAGATCCCAAGGTGTTAGGTTTGAATAATAAGGATGGGTTTAGCTAGAATATTAATTTATTGTCTGAATTATTTTTTCCCAATGATGTTGAAGATATCTCTCATATTCCCTTTAGCATGACTAGGCAAAAGGAGATGGAAATCTAGGTCACTAAATTAGGCAGTATAATGTGAAAACTAGGCACCATTTGATTTTTAATTCCAGGAGAATTTGTCTCACTTATCCGCCTCGAGATTAGAGAAGAGTGTGGAAACTACAAGTTCCTCCTAAAATAAAAAAATTTCTTCTGAAGAGCAATGATGGATATTCTTCAAACAAAATTAAATTTGTGAAATAAAGGTATCAATGTTGACTCAAGTTGTGTTGTTTGCAAAGATGGGGAGGATGACCTGTATGTGTTCCCCTATTGCCCAAGAGAACAAGATTGCTGGAGATTTCTCGGCATTTCCACAGGGTCCCATTCTTACTCTTATTTTGGTGATTTGTTTAAATATCTTTTTAGGATCTTGGATTCATGTATCATGGGGAAAATATGCACTATATTATGAAACCTTTGGTACCATCAAAATCACTTTGTTTGGCAAGATAGGAGAGGTTCTAGGAAATTATAAGCTCAACTATTAAACTTTTGGATGAATGAGAGCAGACAAATGCTAAGCAAGTTGACGCCTAGAATCCCAACAACCAACTGCAACACATCTGCTGGCTAAACCCACATTGGGCCCCAAATGTAACCTGAATGCAGGTATCTTTCATGAGTCTTGCAAGACTAGTTATGATGATGTTCTAAGGGATTCGACTGGGTCCTTTGTTTTGAGAATTTCTGGGTTTCATACTACAGTTTTCCAACAAAAAATTAGTGAGGTAATTAGATTAGGCAGACACTTATTTGGCTTCACAATTGTAATATGAGAGATATATAGAAGGAGGTTGTTGTTGTTGTCCACTCTTTAGAAATTGATTTGTCAGAATTTGGATAGTTTGTTAATGATTATAGGAATTAACCTTTTAATAAATGGGTTTAATTGAATTTTGGATTCAGCGACAAGCTAATTTTGCAGCTCATACTCTAGTTAGGGCAACTGTATTAAATGCTAGTCCCACCATTTTGTCTAAATCTCTAAATTCTTTATGCAGTATTCTTTCTTCTAATATTGCTCTAGCTTCTTTTACTTAAGATTTTGGATCATGGATTTGAATGTATTGTGGAGACCTGTTTTCTTTGGTTTAGTTTGGACCTAATTTGTTAATTTTTTTTTTTAAATATTGATAAAATGATTATTTTCCAATAAAAAATGTAGATAATTAAAGAAAACTTATATTACGAGTTAAAGTAGGGTCTTATAATTTTAAATTTCTCTATAGGATTTGTGAATTTACAAGACAAAATCTAAAAATGTAGTTATACCAAACTATTTTTGTATAAACTATTTTAAATTTCGAATAATAAAAATTCAGAGACCTAAGGAAGATTTTTTTCTGCTAACTTTTCTATGGTTCACCTTGCAATTTGTTATCATGTTAACATATTTTTTTTATAAAATATTTTATCTAATTTTTTTCATATATATTTTTTGTACAGGAAGAAATATTGAAAGATGCAAATCAATATCTCAAAGATAAGGTATTAAAGAATGTTAACTATTATACAAAATTTCTGCTGAAATATATAAATCTTACCTCTTTTTTCCTTGTTTCAATTATTTTTGGCAGATAGAGGATACTGTTGAGATTAGTAACTTTGCACCAATGACCACTAATACTCCATATCCACTAACTATACAAAATGAAATATTTGAGTTTTAATTAGGAATAGTGTGTGATGGGCATGCAGCAGTTCTTTCTGAGATGTTTTGGCTCAGCATTTGAGCTTCATGAATTGTTATAATTAATATCAAATTATATATATGTCTAGGTTGCCCATTACATGGAAAATTGGCAATAATGTTGTCCTCAAACAAAATACTGTTACAGACAGTTTCAATATAATTAATTATGAGGTTTGATATTAATCAACTTATTTGTTTTTTTTTTTTTTTCGTTATTTTAATTGTTTCACAAATAGCATGTGTAGTTAGAATTTAAAAACAACTGGAAATTCTTTTACTCACATCCTATATCTTGAGTTCACAGTGAATTAGATTTAGGCAAAGGAAATTCCACAACATATGCCAATATAGGCTTCCACTTGCAAACACTGAGGTAAAGTCCACACTAAACTCACTGTCTGTATACAAACATGTAGCTAATTTTTGCATTAGAATGCTGATATCTTGAACTAGTACTTGAACAAAATTATTATTATTATTATAATATGCAAAAGGTCTGTTACATCCATCCCTTATCAATTTATTAAACCACTCAGTGCATGAGAAAATATATGTACATGTGTGTATGCAAAAACAAGAGGAATTTATTTGTCCCTGAGGTATATCCTTCCATCATCTATCAGAAAGAAGAATTTTTTTGATACAAGAGCAAGGATTGGACAATATAAACAGCAATGCGCCTGCCAGAAACTTAATCTTCAAGAAATGGATAATCAGTATAACCAATCACAGGATCAGGTGTATAGAATGTTTCTCTGTTGTACTTGTTGAGAGGAGCATTAAGCTCAAATCTCCTTGGCAAATCAGGATTGGCTAGGAAAAGACGACCATAAGCAGCAAGATCAGCACGGTTTTCTGCTATAGCTTGATTTCCATCTTCCCTGCCATAGCCACCAGCAACAAGAAAAGTCCCCTTGAAAGCCTTTCTCATGGGCAGAAGACTGTCTGGACTTTCAGACTTCTCTCCGGGTTTTTTCATTCTTGGCTCAACCATGTGACAATAAAGAATTCCATATTTATTCAGGGATTTGGCCATGTAAAGTCCCAAAGCATTAGGATTTGAGTCTCCAGATTCCATATAGTTTGCAAATGGAGATAATCTGATTCCAACTTTGTCTGCTCCTATCTCGTTAGCTACAGCTTCAACTATTTCCAAAGCGAAACGGCAGCGGTTCTCCAGAGATCCACCGTATTGATCTGCACGATCATTCACCTGATCTTTCATAAACTGATCAATTAGGTAACCATGAGCCCCATGAATCTCAACTCCATCAAAACCTGTAAAGCAAACAAGAAAATGAAAAGCAAAAAAGGATTAATTCAATAACTCTGAAAACAGAAACACTTGTGTGCTCCAATGTTACTTAAAAAGCCTACCAGCTTCCATAGCATTCCTTGCTGCAATTCTAAAATCATTCACGACTTGTGGAATTTCATCTGTTCTTAGTCGCCTTGGAGGCGTGAACTGGACAACATCAGTGTCATCAAATCGAATTTGTGGGGTCAAAGGCTTGTCAGTAGAAGAGAT
This sequence comes from Hevea brasiliensis, assembly GCF_030052815.1. Classification (NCBI taxonomy): domain Eukaryota; kingdom Viridiplantae; phylum Streptophyta; class Magnoliopsida; order Malpighiales; family Euphorbiaceae; genus Hevea; species Hevea brasiliensis. Next base: position 26,952 of record NW_026614642.1, read on the forward strand.
TGGAGCTTGCCCATTGGGCTGAAAACCTGTAAACACCAACAATTGATGGAAAATGAAGATGAAGACAAAGAGGAGCATTCATAAAACAGAGCACTTTTAAAACATAAAGATGTTATATGGCTACTATAGACGAGTAGCATGTACCCTCTAATTGAGGGCATAATCACCAGAGAAGCCTTTTTGGTAATATCAAGTTCATCAAAGTGCGAAATCCAGCTTAATGTTTAAGCAGTGGCAACAGATACAAACGTACAAAGCACACACCTGAATTTGAAGCTCTTCCAACATGTATAATTTGACAAAAGAATATACCGCCTTTGGCATGAACAGCATCTACAATAGGTTTCCACGCCTCAACTTGTTCTTTGGTCCAAATACCAGGAGTAAAGTTAAGCCTTTAGCAAATGGAAACAAACCAGAAAAGTTATTATGAGACTTCAAATTTCCCCAATTACCCTTTTCAATTTGTGAACATAAAAAATACAATATCCAGCTAAACTCTTAAAAATTAGAACAGAAATTACCCTTGAGCAGTGTCAGAAATTCCCGTTGCTTCAGCTATAAGAAGAGCCCCTTTGGTGGTTCTCTGAGAGTAATACAAGATGGCATGTGGCTGAGGAACATTGTTGTAAGATCTCTGCCTGCCTAGTGGAGGTAGAACAATTCTGAAAGATAAACATTAAACGATGAATCAATACCATAAAGCTTCACAATTTCTATGCGAACGGAGCTTGCAAATAGAACTCTGCCCTTGTAGCCGTAAAACAATTGAGAGAGAGCATTTGATTGGCTTGTATAAATCATTAAGCAAGGAGTCAACTGCAAGATAATGGAATTATAAACAATGCGGGCATTAGTATTACCTATGAGAAAGGTTGAACTTCCCCATCTTGTATGGCGTGAGAAGAGGAATAGTGGGGGATTGAGCAGATATGTTAGTGTTGTTTGAGTCATGTTCTTTTTGCTGAACTTTAGTTTCCAAAGTCATTTCAAAGAACTCGAAAGATTTTAGCTAGAAATGAAAAATAAATGAAAGCAGAATGGAATGGAGAAGCCCAGCAGGGGAAGTGGGTATTTAAGGAATCCAGGAGCAGACAAGCCGGTGGCGTATATGATGGGGAACCATTGGTAAAAAGCAAATGAAGGTTCCTCCAAGCATTCAACTTTGGTGTTTGAAGAATCGCAGAGCGGCTTATCAGTCCCAATCCCACAGGCAACCATATTGGTTCAATTCTTATTCAAAATTGGATTGCTAACTGTGTATTCAAAATTTTTATAATTTAAATTTATAATCAATTTAGTAATCAATTACATTTCAATTATTAATAGTGATATATTCATGAATTAATTGTTAAATTTTTATTTTATATTATTTTATTAAAAAACTTAAAATCACAAATTAATTATAAAATTAATTACAAATAGTAATTAATTTCAGTTCATTATAAAAATCAGTTGTAAATCACCTGTTTTTTTAGTGGTTCATGCCTATTTGTCAAATCTACATCTATTAACTGAGGTTTATTTATTTGATTTCGGGGTGTGAGCTTTATGGGTTTTGGTTTTAATTATTTAGAAACATGGATTGCCAGGCTAAGATTTGTGCCACAACTCATAAGCATATTCTTTAGCTGTGGCTTTGGCATGCAATTTTTTTATTTTAATTTCAATTTTGCGCATCACGAATTGATTATTTATTACTGGGTGAAAATTTTGGAACTTGATTTTGTTTGTTGAATTGGCATTTTGAAGCTAAATGAAGCTCTTTAATTAATTTATTTTTTAAAGATCATATTAATAGACCAATGTTTTTGCTTGATCACATGACAAGTAATTATATGTTAAATTTAATATTATTTATATTTTTAATAGATTAATTCTATTGCTTTATATTAATTTTATACAATAAAGTACAATGTTTTATATAATCATTATGAGTCAAATTCTAATCTGGAATTGCTGACGTATGTGCTCACCTATGACGTTGATCAAACCAAGTGAATACACCCCATATAGAGCCCACCAACACTCGATCCTTTTTCCTTCTAATAAAAACCCCGTTTGTCTTGTGTAAACTGAATTCAACGTCCAAGTTCTAGGGCTGTTAATGGGGCAACTACTTCGCACTCGGTTTATAAAAATCTGATTTGCGAGTCAAATTTTAATTTAACTTTTAAACTTATTTTAATAAATAAATAAGTTAAAACTTATCATTATTGATAGTTATAGAGTCAGAATTTTTAATTAGTAAAAATAAAAATTTTATATTCTTATATTCATAAAATATTTGATAAAAATTTATATTTTTTATTTATAAAATATTAACTCATTAACTAACTTTGATAGAAAAATATATATATATTGACTCGTTGGCTAATAAACAAATATACCTTTTAATAAAAAATAATATATTAAAAGTTCAATTTATTAAATTTTACCTTGAAATAAAATATTCAATATTCAATTATATTATTTATTATTATCTCATAAGAAATTATAAAAAATGTTATATATTTGTTTCATATATTGTCTCTAATTATTATATAAAATACAAATATTAATAATTATCAATCAATTAAAATATATAAATAATATATATATATATATATATATATATATATATATATATATATATATATATATATTTACTTTAACTCATACATTATAATTAAACAAGTGTGATTAGAAGATTTTCAAGTTATTTCTTCAATTAATAGTTAAATAATTATAAGACTTATACATAATTTAAATCGAATTTTTAGTAGTCTCATATAACAAATTATATATATATATATTCTTTCTGGGAGAGTAATAGATTTTTAAAGTAAATACTTATTTGGGAGGAAAACTTTTTAAAGGAGGTTTTCGAAGGTTTAAAAACCTCAAAAACTCATATTTTTTCAACTTACCAAATTGATGGATCGGGAAGGTTTTGCTATCTTACCTTTCATTACCTTATCTTATCTTATTTGAGTTATGTGAGGTCAATTCTCCCACTGATGAAATCTTAGCTCCGTACCTGATTATTGGTTTATTAAGATTTAAAAAGTAGCTTATTATTTAGACTCATGAGTTAGCTGGCTTAATAAACTTGTGAGCTGACTAGATAAATAAATTCATGAGGCATATCATTTTTAAGTTCAATTATATTAATTATTAAATTTTCCAATGTTTATAAATATATCAATTTTATTTATACTTTTCTATTAAATAATATATTAATAACAACCGTTCAAAATTAGGATATAATTACATTATGTACATAATATAAAATATAATTATTTGAAATTAAAATCTAGTTTTAAATGAAGATCAAGTTATCTTTTATATAAGAAATAAAGTTAAAATATTAGATGATTTTTTTTTTTTAATTTTCAATATATGTGATACGTGCATTTTATATAGCCATTTAAGTTAGATTTCATGTAACAGTCCAATCCATCTCCAGTCAGTATTGTCCGCTTTAGCCCGTGGGCCTCACAGATTTGTCCCTTGGGAGGTTTCATTCCCAAAAGCGCACTGAACAGGTGAGGAAGGCTCCCACATATATGGCCCAAATCTTTCCTTCCCGTTTCCGATGTAGGACACAAATCCACCCCAGTGTGTAGCTGGTTGAATAAGCACGTCCCAACCCCATCCCTGGGTCGTGACAAGCCCACCAGCTTCCACCTGGTGCGTCCTCGCACCACACATCGTACTAGAGGAGTCGGCTTTGATACCACAATGTAACACCTAATCCATCTCCATCGGTATTGTCCGCTTTGGCAGTGGGCGTCACGGATTTGTCCCTTGGGAGGTTTCATTCCCAAAGTGTCTTGACAGTGAGGAAGGCTCCCACATATGTGGCCCAAATCTTTCCTTCCCATTTTCGATGTGGGACACGAATCCACCCCAGTGCGTAGCTGGTTGAACATGCACGTCCCAACCCCATCCCTGGGTTGTGACATTTCACATTCATTTTTGTAACGCCCTCACCGTAGATAGTCTGTACATTCTACTGTTCCGATGACCAATATCTGTTCGGACAGTCAAACTGTGTGGGACTACACTTAAACTACATTGAAGAGACCTAAATTAATGAAATAAATGTAAAGAAAATTTAATAACTATAGCAAATAATTTTGGGACCCAATTTTAAGGTTTATTTAGGTAAAAAAATGACATTAAAGATGTTAAAGAAAATTTAGAGAAAATAAAATAAAATTTAAGAGAATTTAATTAATTAGTACAAAATTAATAAAAATAAACCAATGAGCACCCCGAAGGGCATTTTGGCCATTTCACCCCCCAGAGGTGAATTTTGACCTAAATGTCAAAATAAAAATTTAGATAATAAAATAATTAACATAAATTAAAAAAATTTATGAAATGAATTGGAAAATGAGAAAAGAAAAGAAAAGAAAAGAAAAGAAAATGAAAAAGGCTTATGACATAAAATAAAAATTAAGTACAATGCAAATATATTTATATAGACATAAGATGACAAAAGCCACCAACCATCTTCTTCCTCCCTCTTCTCTCCCTCTTTTGGCCGGCACACATGCTCTCTTCTTCCACCATTTTCTTTCAAGCTTTAAGCTTGAATCCTCTCTATCCATCCACCAAAACCCATGGTCCCCTTCATTAAAAATACTCCCCACTCCATAAGGAAGCCATAGATACCCATAAGAAGCAAATGAAGTGAAGTTTAACAAGTTACAAAAAAGGTTAGTGCACTAATCCCTCTTCTTCTCTTCATTAAACATGAAAAGCATGTTTAGCCAAGTATAAATATCATGAAAATAAAAAGAAAATCTTGAGGAAAGAACCCTTGAATTTTTGGCAGCCATGGAACCTTGAGGTTTGTTGCTTTCAAGTGATGAAAAATGGTTCCATGAGAATGTGTGATGAGTTGATATGTTTGGGAGTTTGATTGTGTAGTGTCTGTATAAATTTGAAACTTTGAAAACTAGGGTTGTGTAAATGCTTGAAGACTTTGTGTAAAATGCTTGAAATTGACCTATTGAGTTGAGATTATTGCTTATAGAAGTGTCATGCATGCAAATTGAAGTAAGGAAGTTGGAGGAGATTGAATTTTGGAAGTGTCAATTTTCTGCAGGTTGGGACTCAATGAGTCCAGTGGGTTTGTGGAACCATAACTGAAAATGTGTGACTCCAATTGGTATGAGGCCAATTGGAGGTGAAATTAGACTCAAAATAGCGCATTTTCATGGAGACACCATGCCCAAATTTTGTCAAAAACTTGACCTAAATACTGCCGAAATCCGGATTACCCTGCACCAAACCCAGAAAATGACCAAATGAACAGTACATGTTCATTTGGTCACAACTCACTCTATACTGGTCCAAATGACTTGAATTTGATACCATTGGAAAGCTTAGATATAGGGCTACAATTTCCATAGAGACCACTGAACCCAGAAATGCCAAAACCAAACCAAATTGTTGGCCTAAATTGGGTCACAAAACTGCCTAGAATTAGGTTGTCCAGAAACTGCTAGATATAAACTCACCCAACCAGTTTTGAAAAAATGGCCATAACTTGGTCTATAAGAACTCAAATATAATGAAACTATTAGCAAAATGTCCATAAGACACAAACCTAAAAAAATTGGTGTTTTGACCAAAACCCATAAATTAAGAGAACTAGGTTAAATAGTTAGAACAATTCATTGTATCAAAACCTGCAATCTAACCAAACTTTACTTGACCCCAGAATAGTCTTTTAGTCATTACTCCTACTAGAAATATCCAATTGAGATGAGCCATACCTTTCCAGAAACCTGAGAGACAGGGCCACAACTTTATTTCAGAGACCTTCCTCATACTATGCTTGTAAGATCTCAAAAAGTAACCTGCAGTCACTGTCCTGAACTGAGCCCCTGTTGGCATAGGGTATATAAGCCCAGGTTAGTTATTTGGCCATAAATAACTCCAAAAAACTTGAAAATTTGTGATAAAAAATTCTGAGTGATCTTAAGACATAGGGCAACCATTTTAATGAAGATCACCATGCCTAAAAGTGACTACAACATTTTCCATTAATTAGGTAATCTCTAAGTCCAAAAGCTGCCCAGTTATGGAACCAGAATCTGGAAATGGTCAGTTATGGTTATCCGACCATAACTTGAGTTCTAAAAATCAAATTGACATGATTCAAAAGGGAAAATAAAGATAAGACATAGATGAACAACTTCCATGAATGAAGTGTGGCCAAAAAGTGGCTACAAACTGATCATATGAATAGGTAAAAGTAAGACACAAAAACTGAAACCAAAGAAAAGTCCATGAGAATATCTTATGGTAGGAATTTAACCCTAACAAGCCATTAAACACTAAATTACATGAAAGGGGTATGTGGGACCTATTTTCCCACTATGAAGTGATATGTACATTTCAAAAAAATAAGTAATAATGTGTAATTGCTCAATTTGATATGTAAAGTCAAAATAGTGAAACTGAACCTAAAGAAAGGTTCTCGAATTAAATTGTTTTTAGTAAGGACTTATCCTTAAATAGTCACTACATGCTAAATTACATGAAATAGGTATGTGGGACCTACTTTTCCGCTACAAGGTGAGATGAAATTTGTTGATACATAAAATGTAAATTTACCTAAATGGTTTGCTAAACACATAAGTCATAGGAAAATACACTTAGAACCTATGTTTCCATCAAATATGAAATAACAATACTATAAATATGTATAGTACATGACATAAAATAATGAGAGTGATAAACACATAAGTTATACGAATAAGTGCTTAGGACCTATGTTCCCATTATAATAACATGGAAATGGTGTAAAGCATAGGTAGTACATGAAGTGAAATAAAAATATGTTATGAATCCTAAATAGTACATAGCATGAAATAATAAAACTATAAGTGCTTAATAGTACTAATTTGCCCAAAGTATGCCTAGGCTTATATGTATATAGTTGGATTAATTGGTATACCAATTAGGGACCACAGATTGCAGCACTGCTTACAGAGCAAATCATGAACTGACAATATATGTCTGATATGATTGTTCTACAGGCTATATGCCTACCCATTGGCCATTGTGCCTAACCTTATTTCTGGCTTTACAAGCCTAACAGGAGACCTCATGCCTGACAGCTGGCCTCGTGCCTGACAGATGTATAAAGGGTAGACACATGGCTGTCTAACTCATATACTCCCGTGTATCCAGCATTATAGTTTGTTATAGGTTACTTGAGCATAAATATACATATATGATATGAAATACATCGATATGGCATAACATACACTAATATGATTCCAAAGACTCTAAAATGAGTTTAAAACTCCAGAGAAATGAACAAAAAAGATACTGTTAAATTTAACTGTTCCCAAAGTATAGGAAATTTATAAATATCTTAGAATTGATGACAAATTCATTGATATGAGTTTAAGGAGACTGAAATGAGATATGTGTATAAATAAGATCCTGATAAATATATTGATTTCAAAGTGCTATAAAATATGCAATTGACCTAGAATTATGAAATTACACCTATTATTGTCATTTTAAATCATTTAGTTATTCTGCCTTAAGATTATGCACCCCTAAGCAAATTGCTTAGCGTGTTGGATTTTCCATCGCGTAGGTACTGGAGATCAGCAACCATCATAGTAGTGTTCTGACCGCAGTTGACCAGATCTGCATAAAGTCCAGAGTTCACCTCATTAGTCTTTTATATTTTTGTAGGGCCCATGTATAGGCTAGTATTTTGGTTCATTGTGTATAATCATGATGTAATCACTAGTTTGTGATGTAAATAAAAATTATAAATATAATTTGAGTTGTAAATAAAGTTATGAATTTTTGTATATAAATTTCCATCTGAATGAATGAATGAATTTCATTTCTTGAACTGATACGATATGATATGACCATGGATATATAAGACAGATATGAAATTTTTTTTAATAGGTAACTAATGGAACCCGCCAGATGCTAATAAAATAGAGGAGGCTCTGCCCAAGTATCCACAGGATTAAATTGTGATAAAAAAAAATTTCACATGTTTTCTATAAAGTTTAAAATTAACAATGGACATTGTCGCAATGGGACTTTGCGGTCGCCTGGACGATCACTCACCGAAGTGGGAAAAAGTGAGGAGTCGCCACCTTAGTTTTGAGGGAAACTAAAGAAAACCATTTGAGAAGTTAAATTAAAAATGAAACCACTTCAAAACAGAGATTCTAAGTTCGGGGTCCGTAAACGGGTGGGGAAGGTGTTAGGCACCCCACCTCGTCCCTTAATAAAGGTAAGTAGATTTAATTCTGCGTCCTTTACAAATTAGTTAGGAGGGCTTAGGCGGCAATGTTAATCCTTTTGGTAGAAGGAATATTTGATTTTTCACTAAATTTGGATCACCCAGATACATAAGTAAATGAGACAACCTCAGTGAATGGGTGTGAGAATCGGATAAGAACTCTCCTCCAATCTCTTTTAAGTTGTTTATTAAAATTTTGAGGGGAGACCGGATAAGAACCCTCCTCCGATCTCTTTTAAGTTATTTATTTGAAGTTTTGAGGATGAGACCGGATAAGAACTCTCCTCCGATCTCTTTTAGACGTTTATTAAAATTTGGGGTTGAGACAGTATAAGAAAACTCCTCCGATCTCTATCTAATAGTTATTTATATTTTGTGTTGTGACCTTATAAGAACTCTCCTCCGGTACATATTTAATATTTATTAAAATTTTGGATTGAGACCGGATAAGAACTCTCCTCCGATCTCTTTTAGACGTTTATTAAAATTTGGGGTTGAGACCGGATAAGAACTCTCCTCCGATCCCTATCTAATAGTTATTTATATTTTGAGTTGAGACCAGACAAGAACTCTCCTCCGATCTCTTTTAAATTAGAAAGGAGCACGAAGGGATTTCTCCGATGTCCCGAATTTTGGTGTCCTAAGAACCTAAAAATAAGGGTCACGAAGTTTAAAGATGTTGAGGATAAGATTTCTCAATACCTTTTGGCTAGATGGGGAAAACTAGACTTGATTTACCGACCTCCCATGTATTCATTTTACCGGTATCTATTGGCCTTGACCTATTCATTTCGTTTACTTTGGTCTTATTCCACTCTATGACATCTTTGTCGAGTGGCTGTTTACGTCAACCTAATAGTTTGGCTATCTTCCAGACGTGTTATTCAGGTCCTTTCTTTTAAAGGAGACCTCTAAGTTGCGACTACCTACGTTTACCCAACCATTTACATACTACTAGGAGTTAGAAAACTTGTTTTGAAATGACTGAGATCAATAAAATGAACTGATCACTAAAAAGCGATTTGAGAGTGACTTTCTTTGGGATTGCTTGTGCGAAATGGTCTTGAAGAAAATCGCGGATGTAAGAAGAACAAGGAAAATGCGGAAATAAACGTAGACACTTAATAAAGCAGTAGCATGAACTCTTACAACAACATTTTTCTTGGGTTCTCTCGTACAAAATAATCTTGAAGAAAGTTGCGGATGTATGAAGAACAAAGGAAGTGCAGAAAATAAACGTAAGCAATGACATGAACTCTTACCGTGAGGAGCCGGGTCTACTAAAATAGTTACGGGGTGGCAAAGCAGGATGAGAAAGTAGACGATTAGCTTTGAGGGTGGTGTTCTTCGTGGAACTGGAGGGTACTTAGCTAAAGAAATGAGTGATATGAAGTTGATCTTGGGCGGTGAAAGCAGAGAAGATAAAAGCGAGAAAGTGAGAGTATGACGGATAATGAACAAACTGGAAATATAGGGTTCCAGTATTCAAAATCTCTTCAAGAAAACACTTCAGAAAACTAGTTTCCAAAGTCCTTTTAATCAACACTTCTAAATAGCAGAGTAACAAACTAAATGAATTTTCAGAGTTCCTCTTGCTATAATAACAGCCTCTCGTCTATTTTTCCGTCCCCCTGAACAGTTTTTATGCCGGTATTTATAGGAATCGGGTGCTCTTTGTGAAGGGTCAGGATTTATTTGAGGGAGATGGAGGGTCGAGATCTCGATGGACATGATCGGAGGTTTAGGAATTAAAGAGAATCGAAATGAATGGTTGAGATCACTCTTCATAATATTTGTCCTTTTCTTCTTTCCATCTGACGGTCCCAAATTTCCTTGTCCGGAACGATCCGAGGGCTAAGAGTGAAAGACGCTGGTATTGTCGTCTTCTCTCTTGATCTAAGGGTTCCGGGTTTGTCCTTACAAGTGGGATCAACGGTGGAGATTGGGATGTCTGGGTGTCATGACATACCAGCACTGTCGGCATTGCGGGCGATTCTTAGGCGTGCGGTGGAGATTTCGACTGCCAAGCTTTAACAACCTCGGCTCACGATTCGGCGGCGGTTATTGGGATTTGTCTTATTCTTTTGTCTTCCGATCCTCCCCTAGCTCCTATTTCGATCTCTCATGCGATCTCCTATCTCCGATCTCTATTATCCCTTAATCGATGCGGATTCGGTCCAAGCATTAATTACATCTCGATTCTCGGCGTCCGCCGTTTTCCGCTCGACATTAAATGCCCATTTCCCCTATATATACCCAGCGGAGACATTTTCTTCATCTGACTTTCCTCTCTTCTTTTCTTACTTTCCCTGTTCTAGCTGCTCCGGTGGAAGTTCTGGCTATAACTGTGGCTTTGATCTTTTTCCGATGAACTTCTTTACTTACCGACTGAAAATTCACGATCCCGGTGATCGAATGACCTTTACTGATGATGGTGAGAGGACTGGATTTGACCGATCTGTATTGCGGACTTTGGTTGTACCGATCTCGAGTCGCTCAACTGAGTTCATTCGGCTTCTCATCGCATTGGGTGTTCCGACAGCGTCTTTCCTCCACATTGGGTGTTCCGACAATGTCGGTTTCAGTGGTAACATCGGTGCGATGTCTCTCATCTTCATGGGAGTCATAGTCACCCCATCTGCACATCTATCCGATGCCAACGTAGGTCTCTGGTCAAAGCAGACCTTTTGATTGACCACAAGACTAGGCTTTGACATAGGCCTTTTAGATAGGATGTTCCACCGGTCTCTAGAGATCGCCCAAATGATGTAATCCTGAAATGTAATCAGATCTCTAGAGATTGCCCAAATGATGTAGTTAGACCTTTATTGTAGTCCGATCCCTAGAGATCGCCCAAATGATGTATTTTATTTTCAATGCAATCCGATCTCTAGAGATCACAGAAATGATGTGATCCAATGTTAGTGTAATCCGATCCCTAGAGATCGCCCAAATGATGTAATCCGAACTTTTGAAAATAAAGACTTTATTTTGTCGGTTATCATCTTATTATTTTTGCATTGATTATTTTCCGATCTCTAATGTGGTTATCCGATCTGGTTCTTTACCTGAATGACACTTAACTGATCCTTTATTCAAAATATTTAGCTCATTATGCCGATCTCTAATTAACCGATCTCTGAACATTCAGATTTTTGAGAGAAGTGTCAGAACAGCTGTCGAGTTCCACCAATCGATGCGCTGCCTAGAACCTCGCGAGCATTAAATGCTCGGACTAGTATAAATAGGGGTGGGAGGGTTAGCCAGTTGTTCTCTCATTCCATTTTCAATCCTCTGCTCACAACTTCGAAGTTCTCTCATTTTCTCAAGTTCTTCCGACGCCGATCAGACTCCGGTAAGGGCTTTGATCCTCTTTTTAATTTAAATTCTTTGTTTCTTTTGAAAATGAACGGTGCCGAAGGTCAGAGAGCGGCGAGGCTTTAATGAATGTGAGGACTTAGCATTGATTCAATCCTTTGTGAGGAGAGATCGGAAATGTGACCGCCTATCAAAGAGGGATCGGAAACGTGGTTAGCTGTTCAAAGAAGAATTTTTATTGATTCTAGGGGTCGGCCAAAATATGGTGTCGACAGCTGCCCCTCTTTACATAATTTCTATTAAAGGAAAATTTTCCGTATAGGAATTATGTAAAGATTCCGACTCATATTTTGGACGATTAGGTGTTTGAAGTTAAGGAACTAAAGCACACCTAAGTTAATGACCTAGAAATAGGCAACAGAAGTTAGACCCAAATTAACTTGGATCAAAGAATCGGGGAATAGAAATTAAAATCAACTTAGATCAAGGATCCAGAGGTTGATGACAGAAAACGTAAATTGCAGGAAATTAAAATCAACTTAGATCGAGGAACCAGAGGTTGATAACAGAAATGTAAATTGCATGAAATTTAAAACCAGATAATGTAGATTGCATGAAATTAAAATCAACTTAGATCAAGGAACCAGAGGTTGATATGTAAATGTAAATTGCATGAAATTTAAAACCAGATAATGTAGATTGCATGAAATTAAAATCAACTTAGATCAAGGAACCAGAGGTTGATAACAGAAATGTAAATTGCATGAAATTTAAAACCAGATAATATAGATTGCATGAAATTAAAATCAACTTAGATCAAGGAACCAGAGGTTGATAGCAGAAATGTAAATTGCATGAAATTTAAAATCAACTTAGATCAAGGAACCAGAGGTTGATAACAGAAATGTAAATTGCATGAAATTTAAAATCAACTTAGATCAAGGAACCAGAGGTTGATGGTGGAAATATAAATTGCTGGAAATTAAAATCAACTTAGATCAAGGAACCAGAGGTTGATGGTGGAAATGTGAATTGCAAGAAATTAAAATCAACTCAGATCAAGGAACCAGAGGTTGATAACAGAAATGTAAATTGCATGAAATTAAAATCAACTTAGATCAAGGAACCAGAGGTTGATAACAGAAATGTAAATTGCATGAAATTAAAATCAACTTAGATCAAGGAACCAGAGGTTGATGGTGGAAATGTAAATTGCATGAAATTAAAATCAACTTAGATCAAGGAACCAGAGGTTGATAGCAGAAATGTAAATTGCATGAAATTTAAAATCAACTTAGATCAAGGAACCAGAGGTTGATGGTGGAAATATAAATTGCTGGAAATTAAAATCAACTTAGATCAAGGAACCAGAGGTTGATGACAGAAATGTAAATTGCATGAAATTAAAATCAACTTAGATCAAGGAACCAGAGGTTGATGGTGGAAATGTAAATTGCATGAAATTAAAATCAACTTAGATCAAGGAACCAGAGGTTGATAGCAGAAATGTAAATTGCATGAAATTTAAAATCAACTTAGATCAAGGAACCAGAGGTTGATAGCAGAAATGTAAATTGCATGAAATTTAAAATCAACTTAGATCAAGGAACCAGAGGTTGATGGTGGAAATATAAATTGCTGGAAATTAAAATTGCAGGAAATCAAAATCAACTTACAAGGCAAGTCTAACCCTGACACATGAAGTTCTTTCCCTGACGAAGTGTACTTAACAAGATACCGAAGGCCGGAAAAGAAGTTGCAAGACTTGACCTATAACCCCATTTTCTTCAAATGCCCCTCTTCTGTTCCCGATTTTCTTCTTATTCTATGGAAAGCGCCCTCGCGTCCATTTAACCAGAAGCGCCCTTTCGGGTTTTCACCTCTAGTTTTTTAGTTTTTTTTTTTTTTTTTTTTTTTTTTTGAACGGCCATTCCCTGCAAATCTCATAATAAAGTACGTGAGGTTATCAATTTTTGAATTCAAATCTTATGGCAAAAATTTAACTAATTAATAGCACATTAAACAAGGATAGTATTAAAAGGTGAGTAAATAGGAAAACAAAAGCAGAAGGAATAAAGTATGACTTTATTATGGCTTCAAGAGAAACATGGATAGACTTTGAAAGGGAAGGTACAAGGATAGATTTCACATAGTCCTTATAGTTGGTTTTGAAGTCTTTTAACTGCCATTATTTCAGGTTCTCTGAAGCCTCCTGTTGTAACAGTCTCCATCCTTGGTTTCACACCCCCTTCCTTATTTCTCCGCTTTGGTTCTTGGGATGCCCTTTCGGGTTTTCACCCCAAGTTTTTTTTTTTTTTTTTTTGGACGCCCTTTCGGGTTTTCATCCTTCACTTGTTTATGCATAATACCTCTTGACAGTGTCGGCATTCACAGGTCTCTGAAACTCTTCGCCGTCCATTTGGGTCAAGATCAAGGCTCCTCCGGAAAATGCCCTTTTAACCACATAGGGTCCCTCGTATGTTGGTGACCATTTGCCCCGTGGATCGTTTTGGTTCGACAGCACTTTCTTCAGAACTAAGTCCCCGGTTTGGAATTCGCGTGGGCGAACGCGTTTATCAAATGCCCTAGCCATTCTCCTCTGATATAATTGCCCATGACATGCCGCTGCTAACCTTTTCTCATCAAGCAAGTTTAACTGATCCAACCTTGACTGAATCCATTCTGACTCATCAATTCCTGACTCCTTCAGGATTCTTAGGGAAGGGATTTCAACTTCAATGGGCAATACTGCCTCCATACCGTAGACCAGCGAGTATGGAGTTGCCCCGGTCGAAGTCCTCACGGAAGTCCGGTATGCGTGAAGAGCGTAAGGGAGCATATCATGCCAATCCCTATATGTGACCGTCATTTTCCGGATTATCCTCTTTAAATTTTTGTTTGCAGCTTCCACTGCTCCATTCATCTGGGGACGGTACGGGGAGGAATTGAGATGCCGGATTTTGTATTGATCACATAATTCTTGAATCTTTGGACCATTCAAGTTCTTGGCATTATCAGTGACAATTTCATTCGGGAGACCATGCCGGCAGATGATGTTGCTTTTGAAGAATTTAAGGAACGTGTTCTGCGTGATGTGAGCATCACGTTGCTTCGACCCATTTGGAGAAATAGTCGATGGCCACCAGGATGAATCTGTGCCCATTGGATGCCTTAGGATTGATGGGACCAATCACATCGATGCCCCACATTGCAAAAGGCCAAGGTGAGACGAGGTTGAATAACTTGTGAGGTGGTACATTTATTGGATCCGCATAAATCTGACACTTATGGCACTTTCGGAAGTACTCGACGCAATCCTTTTCCACTGTGGTCCAAAAATACCCACGTCGCATGATTTGCTTAGCCATCATGTGTCCATTGGCATGGGTCGCACAATTTCCCTCATGTGTCTCAAAGAGGATTCTCTTTGCTTCTTTCGCATCTACACATCTCAGTAATTCGCCGTTGGAGCTCCTCTTGTATAGGGTTTCTCCACTGGGGAAGTATCCCAATGCTAATCTCCGAATCATCTTCTTTTCATTTCTGCTTGCCCCCAAAGGGAATTCTCTGGTTTTACAGTAGACCAGGATGTCATGATACCAGGGCTTTCCATCGGGCTCTTCTTCAATCATAACGCAATAAGCTGGCTCATCCCTTGCTTTAATCCTCAATGCTTGAGTTGTCTGCCCTTCTTCCATTTGGGCCATAACGGCTAGAGTAGCTAAAGCATCAGCAAATTGATTCTTGTCCCTGCTAAGATGAGTGAAAGAGATTTCCTCGAATTCCTTGATCAGCTCCAGTAAGTACTTCTGATATGGGATCAACTTGGGATCCTTAGTTTGCCATTCTCCCTTGACTTGATAAATTATCAGAGCCGAGTCTCCGTACACCTCCAACTTTCTGATTTTCATTTTGATAGCAGCTTGTAGACCCATCACACAAGCTTCATACTCTGCGACATTGTTGGTACAGTCAAACCTCAACTTGACAGCTATCGGGAAGTGCTTCCCATCAGGGGATATCAATACTGCTCCAATTCCATTACCTGACAAATTGACTGCTCCATCAAAATACATTTCCCATACATCGGCGGGCCTCTCCTCTTCGCAGTCTACTTCATTAATATGCTCATCAGGGAACTCAAAATCCAGAGCTTCATAATCCTGGATAGGATTTTCTGCCAGGAGGTCAGCGATCACGCTACCTTTCACCGCCTTCCGAGTCATGTAGACTATGTCGTACTGGGAGAGTATAACCTGCCACTTGGCTATCCTTCCTGGCACGAATGGGCTCTCGAATACATATCTAATAGGATCCATCCTGGAGATGAGCCATGTCTTGTGATTCAACATGTAGTGCTTGAGGCGATTTGCTGTCCAGGCTAACGCGCAGCAAGTCTTTTCTAAGGAAGAATACCTTGACTCACAATCGTTGAATTTCTTGCTTAGGTAATAAATGGCCCTCTCTTTTCGGCCGGCATCATCATGTTGTCCCAAAACACATCCCATTGAATTCTGCTGAACTGCCATGTACAGTATCAAAGGCCTGCCTGCCACAGGTGGAACCAATACCGGTGGATTTGACAGATACTGCTTGATTTTCTCAAAAGCCTCTTGACAAACTGAATCCCACTGAGTAGAGTTGTTTTTCCGGAGTAATCTGAAAATAGGCTCAGCTTTGGCAGTAAGATTAGAAATAAACCTCGAAATGTAGTTCAGCTTTCCCAGAAAACTGCGCACCTCCCTTTCTGTTTTTGGGGATGGCATTTCTTGAATAGCTCGAACCTTGTCTGGATCTACTTCTATCCCTTTCTCGCTTACTATGAATCCCAACAACTTTCCCGATTTAGCTCCGAATATGCATTTAGCAGGGTTCAGCTTCAAGTGGTACTTCCTGAGCCTTTCGAATACCCTCCTCATCACCTGAACGTGGCTCTCTTCTCCCCTGGATTTAATGATCATATCATCCACGTACACCTCCACTTCTTTATGCATCATGTCATGGAATAATGTGACCATTGCGCGCTGGTAAGTAGCCCCTGCATTTTTCAACCCGAAGGGCATGACCCGATAGCAGAATACTCCCCATTGAGTGATGAAAGCAGTTTTATCCTTGTCTTCTTCGTCCATTGGGATCTGATTGTACCCTGATGCCCCATCAATACACGAACACCTGCCCAATCCCGCAGCATTGTCAACTAACACATCAATGTGGGGGAGAGGGAAATCGTCTTTCAAGCTAGCTTTATTAAGGTCCCTGTAGTCAACGCACACTCTGACTCTCCCGTCTTTCTTCATTACCGGAACGACGTTAGCCACCCATTGGGGATACTTGACCACTTCCAAGAATCCGGCGTCATACTGTTTCTTGACTTCATCCCGAACCTTAAGCAGTGTGTCGGGATTCATTCTCCTTAGTTTCTGCTTCACCGGAATTGTTCCTGGGATTAAGGGAATTTTGTGCGTTACTATCTGAGGGTCCAAACCCACCATATCCTCATAGCTCCAGGAAAACACGTCGAGGAATTCCTTAAGCAGACAGATCATATCTCCCAATTCCTCACTCTCCACTACCTTAAGTTCCCTTTTTACTTCCTCCGTGCCTAAGTTTATTGTGCGCGTTTCGTTTTCACAAGGCATGAGGGAGGGTTCATCTTTTTCATCGTCTTCTTCTGTAAGGTCTTCCTCAGAATCACTTGAAGTAATGGCAGTTATGGGGATTTCAAAATTAACCAGAGGATTTTCTGAATCTATTGGATTATTAGGTGTTAATTGATGAATGGTCCTGAATGAATAAAGAATAGAACATGTTATAAGGATGGAATTTAAAAAGGAAAGAAAGAGAGTGTTGGATTTAAAAATGCGCTATCAATTCATTAATAATATTAATGCCATAAGAAAAGGTCCATTTACAGTATTACACTTGTCACCATGGACAAAGTGATCAAGTGTAGATAACCAGAGGTACTTTACTCGAGATTGAGTACAGGGATATCCTCCGTTGTCCAGTTGTTCAGCTCCTGCCCCTCAACCACTGGCGAGACTAGGGCCTCATACAAGGAGTCCAGTTGGATGACATCGATGGATGGATCATCGGGTGATTCTTCTGTATTTGCCGGATGTTGAATGACCGGTTTGGTGAAGATCTCCGTGATTCTCGGGACTACTTTCATCTTTCCCATCTTCTGGTCAAACCTCTGATCCCGAAGTATTTTCCTCATCCAGAATCGCCCATCCACGAGGGCATCCTCCTCATATCCCAAACCACTACGGCCCACCTTCTGAATAGCCGGTATGGGTTCCACGATCCCTTGTAATGTGGCGCCTAGGCCTTTACCCTCTTCATACCCGTTCTTTGACAAAGACTTTGGCTACCATAGCCATAGCCCCTCCTTCCGGTATCTTGCGGCTCAAGGGCACGGAAAGAACTCTCCAATGATTCTCTACCGCTTCCACATAGGGAAGTGATTGCGGCTTGGTGACCATGATGGCCTCGTCGCCCCTCACAGTGATGATTTTGCCGTCCTTAATGTATTTGATCTTCTGGTGCAAAGTCGAAGGAACAGCATTCGCAGAATGGATCCACGGCCTTCCCAACAGCATAGTGTAAGCCGGCTCAATGTTCATGACCTGGAACGTGATGTTGAAAGTACATGCACCGACTTGGATTGGCAAGTCAATGTCCCCCAGCACCTCTCTCCTGGTACCGTCAAAGGCTCTTACCACCATAGCACTCTGACGTATATATGATTGGTCGACCGGCAGCCTGGCTAAGGTAGCGCTAGGCAGTACATTGAGGGCTGATCCGTTATCGATGAGGACCTTGGCCACTATACAACCCTTGCATTTCACAGTTACATGCAGAGCTTTATTGTGCCCTAAGCCAGCGGGGTCAACCTCCTCTTCAGAAAAGGCTACAAAGATTGATGCCTGGATTTGTTCTACTATCTTCTCAAATTGCCCCGGAGTAATGTCGGGGTTCACAAAGGCTTGATCCAGGATTCTTTGTAAGGCTTGTCGGTGCACTTCCGAGCTCAGGATCAGTGATAACAGTGAAATCCGGGCGGGTGTTTTTCTCAACTGCTCCACCACATCATACTCGCTCTGTTTCATTATTTGGAGCAGCAGTTCTTCATCTTCCTTGTGCTCAATAGGCTCTGCTTCCCCTGCTTTCTCAACCTCCTCTTCCGTGTTTCTGGATGACTCTCCCATTTTTACTTTCCCTTTTCTCTTCTCTCTTTCTTCGTTCCCGTAACACCTCCCACTTCGAGTTATAAACTCGACTTCTTGCTCAGGTGGAGAGGATTTTGTTGCAATAACGGGCCTAGAACTGGTTTGGGGAGTAGTGTTGCTAGCAGGTCCAGCATAAGTCATTCTGAAGTGCTCGTGAGGAGCGAAACATGGTTTTGGTGGTGCCGGAGGTGAGGCAAGACTAGGAGCGGATGTACTGCTTGACGCTCCCTGAGTGAAAACTTGGAAGTTATAGTTCCAAGGGACAGCGTGAGTATTGGTGATGGGGAGCTGAGGTGGAGTTTGGATAACTGTTACCGGCGGAGAGGCTACCGGGGGTGAGAAGGTGATTCTGGGTTTGGAGGTAGAGGCGTTCTGGCTGTATCCGGTGGTGTTCACTCCTTTTTCCGTTTTCAGCCTTGTCTGGCATCTCAGAACCCTGAGAGACAATAAGTTCCGGACTTCTTGCCTGAACCCCTCACAATCTCGCAGCTCATGGTCAGCTGCCCCTCCATGGTAAGGACACCTCGTACTCTCTTCGAATCCCGCTACCTGAGGGCAAAGGTAGCCTTCCCTCGTTGCTACAGTAAAAATCTCCTTAAAGTATGGAACCAGCTCATCCACTTCTGGTGTTGATCCCTCTCCTTTAGACTCTATCATATTTACACCACTGCCCGCATTGTGGTTAGGCAAAGGTTTGAGGTAACATTGGGGAGGGAACCATTTCCCTCGATCTTCAACCACCCGTTTCGGATTAAAGCGTGCACTCTCCCTCTGAGTGCCCCGCAGTTATCAGTTGAATGCCCTTGTGCCCCTCCATGATACTCACAACGGGCAGTGGCATCATACCACCTGGGATATGGCGGCTGGATTGGGTCTAAGGGGACTGGTACGATTTGGTTTATACCGACAAGGTATCGGTATATTTCACTGAGAGGAAGGGGAAGAGGTGGATCAGGGTTCCTTGGTGGCCTCGGGTTGTTTTGCGGTGGGCTTGGTTGTGCTGAGGAGGAGGTGGTCTTGGTTG
This sequence comes from Hevea brasiliensis, assembly GCF_030052815.1. Taxonomy (NCBI): domain Eukaryota; kingdom Viridiplantae; phylum Streptophyta; class Magnoliopsida; order Malpighiales; family Euphorbiaceae; genus Hevea; species Hevea brasiliensis. The sequence continues at coordinate 46,810 of NW_026614642.1, forward strand.
GAAATTTGTAGGTGGGGCGTATTGTGGGCGTGGTTGTGGATAATTAGGGAAAGAAGGTGGAATGTTTGCGATGGTCCGCCATGAGAGGAGGATATGGCGGTAGTTATTTTGGGGAAATTGGAGGTAATTATTCTGTAGAGTGATGGAATGAACATCACTCTCCTTTTTCTTGCCGAAATTGGCGCTTCTTCACGTGGTTCTCACCAACTCTGTAGTCTTCCTATTCTCGATTAGCTTCAATTCTCTCACCGGCTTGGATGATATCTGAGAAGCTGTTGGAGGTATTTCCAATCAACAGGTTGAAGTAGGGAGCCTTCAATGTTTCAATGAATAGTGAGCAGAGTTCATTGTCGATCCACGGAGGATATACTCGCGCCTTCTCCTCCATCGTTGGGCATACGGCTTAAAACCTTCCCGGTCTTTCTGTACCAGGTTCTGGAGGTCCCTCCTTGTGGGTGCTGCATCACAATTGAATTTGTACTGCTTAAGAAAGGTATCGGCTAAATCCTTCTAGGAGTGCAGCTTGCTCCTGTCCAATTGTATACACCATCTCAGAGCTGCTCCGGAGAGGCTCTCGTGAAAGAAGTGAATGAGAAGTCTATCGTCTTCTGTTAAGGCAGACATTTTGGCAATGTAGGTTGCCAAGTGGATGCGGGGATCTGAGTTTCCGGTGTACTTGTCGAAATCCGGAACCTTGAATTTGGGTGGTACCACCACATCTGGCACCAATCTCAGTGATGACACATCGACTGAACCATACATGTTCAGCCCTTCTATAGCTCTCAGTCTTTCTTCTAGAGCCGATAGTTTCTCATTTTCTCTCGCCCTATGTTCTCCTTCCGCCGTATGATGCGCTCCTCCAACTGGGAGCTGGGGGGTGGAGTAAACTGGAGGGATCGGGATTGAAGGGTGAGGCTCGGCATTTGGGATAGCCGGATAATAGGAAAAAGGTAGGTCATTATTTATGGTCACCGGATTAATGATGGCCTCGGTCCGGATTGATGGTGGAAAGTGAAGGAGGTTGAAGCGTAGTGAGAATCAACCGTTGTAGGAGGTGGGGAGGTAATGGTAGGTTAGGGTCCAAGTGGGCCTATTTTGGGACATCTCCCTCATCATCTTCATAAGTTCTGAAACCTGGTCTTTTAGTTCAGACACTTGCCCCTGTAGGTTCTGTACTTGTTCCTGGTCTTCCATTAGTTTTCTTGTTTGAGATCTTGTTAAGTATACTCGCTGGGGTTGAACCGTGTGCTTGGTCAGACTTGCGTTGTTAGAAGCAATATTGATTTCCTGTGTGGAGCAAAAAGAAAATTTTAAATAAACTTCGAATTTTGCAAAGAAACTAAAAGTCCTGGTCTGGACGAAGGATACAGTGGCATTTGAGAGCCAGGTTGAAATCTGTAAAAAGGATAATCGCCTCAGCTCTATCATGGCATCGTTCGATAGTCTGACTGCGAATGACGGGATTGAATGCGCATTTATGATACCTGTTCATATGGCGCATTTCAATTTTTCACATAACCCTAGCGAGGAAGTTCCTACGGGAGTCATACTATTCATTCACAAATTTTGCTAAACAATGATCCAACAATCACTTCATTAACTGAGTAATTTGTACATCGTATCTTTTACATTGGCCTAGGCTCGAAGGTTCTTTATAATAAGATGACATTTTCTCGAGATACTCATATAGCCTTTCTTCTTGCTTGGCGGGTCGAATGCTTTCGTGAGCGTACTGGATTCTGTAATAGTTCTTGTTTTCCTGTGCTATTGTTCTCTCCACCGGTCAACATTCTCTTCAGTCCTTGATAGAGAGCACTTGTTTTTCTTTCTCTTTCCTTTCTTTAGCACACTCTTTCAAGATATCGTTGATGAGTAGTGCTGCTCTTTCAATTCGAGCTTCTTCTTCTTACTTTCTTGCTTATATTCTTCTACGAGTATCTCTTGGTATTTCATCTTTCCTGAAACTTGCTATTCAGACTTTCGCTTCTTTTACCTCGGCTTGAGAGAGTCTCTTTCCCTTTCCCACTGTACCTCTTGCTCCTCGAACCCCATCCTTTCGGCCCTTACCTCTTCCTTAAGTCTTCTTACTCTCCTTTTAAGTTTCTGTTGGTCCTTCACTGCTTTATTTGTTCCTGTAGTTGTGAGTTCTCGATTAGCCTCTTGTAGTGAGTCATCCGGATGGTCATTCGTTTCTTCTAATAGGACATCTCGAGCGGGTTACCGTCTTGAATTTCACAGATTGAATGTTCTCGGTCCTGTCGCTCTCCATTTAAGATAATCGCCCGAGGTGCTTGGGCCCTTAGGCGATCTTTCCATCAGAGTGACGTTTTCCCAAGATTTGCGAGCCTTTTTTAACCCTTCTTCTCCTTTGAGCTCATGGTAGAAGCAACCTTGGTGGTATTCTTCAATGTTGATCACAGACTGTGTTGAGCCGAACTGCCTCATTACCAATGCCGGAGTGTAACTTGTGTATCCGGTTACTCCGATCAGGGACACCGACTGAATACCCCCTGTACCGATCAAAACGGGTTGGCTTGATGTCCACAGCTTCCTCCAACAGTAATCATGGCTATTGAAACTCAAAATCCGTTCCCACCATTGTTTTTCACTCTTCGGGCTGATCACTAACCGGATCATCTTCTCAATGGGAGGCTGGTCAAGGTACCAAGTCAATCCTTTTGTCTCCACAGGACACATGTGACTGATAATCCAGAGGTATAACAGTTGAGAACAACACTTAAGGGATCCTCTGCCCTGTTGTCTGCAGTAGGTAAGGGTTAATAAAGTCTCCGCAAGGATTGCAGGTATTGGATTAATCTGCTGCCTTTCCACCGTCCAGAACACTTCCACCGCGTTGCAAGTTATGATTCCCAATGGTCCCGGGAACAGAATCAGACCGTAGATTCCCAAAGCGAGAGCTACTGAAGCCCGGTCCCACTGTTTCTCTTGGAGGCATTGATCTAAACATTTCTGGAGATATGTCCAATACCAACCATGTGTTTTTCCCTTGGCAGTTTCTTTGGACTTTACTTCTTCTGGGGGAGAACCCAACATATGAGCCAACCGTTTCCAGGTTTGCCTATGCTCGAGGTGTAAGTAGATCCGGCTCTGCAATGAGTATGGGATCCCCAGCAATGCCTGATATTCTTCCATAGTGGGGACCGTATCAATGTCATTGAAAAAGAATACCCCATATTTAGGATTCCAAACCGACAACATGGCTTTTAATGCCGGGATTTGGACCTTGACTTGCATTAAGGTTGCAATCCTCCCGTACTTCTCTTCAAAACGTACCTTGGCCTGATCGGGAAGCGACCTCCATCCGTTAGACAGACCCTCTAGGCTGTTCATTCTGACCTCTATTTTATTCAGATCTAGCGAAGGTAGCGAGCCAGCAGGTGCCTCGGAAGCATCATTTTGCGAGGGTACCGGACAATGAGCTGATTTGGACCAAAGTTTAGCATTCTGAACCTTTCCTGCCGACTGACTCGAGGATGCCATGATAAAAATGATGCCTATCCTTTTACAGACTCTTGGTTTGGTAATGCCTGTGAGGAAATTCGTTAGTAAGACAAATTAGGGTAATTTTGAATCATACTGTTGACAGAGTGACACGTACACATTTATCAAAGTAGGAAAATGTGTAGGTGTTCTAGTAGGATTCAAGATTACCCTCAAAAGAAATGAACAAAAGGAAATTAAAGCAGAATAGGGTAAGAGAAAGTATGCCCCTTTTGTCCTATAGTAGGGAGACTCCTAACACCGGGTGAGCTCTACCTACCTGGATAGTTCTATCTTATGAGGTAGTTTACTACGGCTTTCAACCATCGTGATAGTTTAGCTCAGGATCTAATTTTCTAAAAGCCACAGGTTCCCAAATTGCCCCTCATCAGAACAAGAGAGCCCCATTCTACCTCTATGATATTATCGGAAAATTCCACGAGTATCACAAAGGATAGAACGAGTTTCAATTTGAGCAAGCCTTCACGGATACTAACGGGTAGAACTCACTGCATCTACATGACCCTCCTACTTTCCTAAAAGGGTAAGAAAGCCGGGTGAGGACCATAGTGTGTGAGGACATTGTGTAAGTGTTCAGTGTGTGAAGGGACACCTTTACCTCTTCCCAATTCAGGGGGATTTTATTTTCCCATTTTTCGTTTTTCTTCCTTTTGAAATGAAGAACACTGTGAGAGATAGAACATGCAAGACAAAATAGTTAGCGAATAATAATTAACATATAAGACATCGCGAGTGAGCCCATCTAACTATAATTTGATCGGACAAAAATTAAATCTAATTTTGGACCACTAGACCAGGTTAAGTCGGTAGTCCCAGTAGTCGCCAAGTCGCAATGGGACTTTGCGGTCGCTGACGATCACTCACCAAGTGGGAAAAAGTGAGGAGTCGCCACCTTAGTTTTGAGGAAACTAAAGAAAACCATTTGAGAAGTTAAATTAAAAATGAAACCACTTCAAAACAGAGATTCTAAGTTCGGGTCCGTAAACGGGTGGGGAAGGTGTTAGGCACCCCACCTCGTCCCTTAATAAGGGTAAGTAGATTTAATTCTGCGTCCTTTACAAATTAGTTAGGAGGGCTTAGGCGGCAATGTTAATCCTTTTGGTAGAAGGAATATTTGATTTTTCACTAAATTTGGATCACCCAGATACATAAGTAAATGAGACAACCTCAGTGAATGGGTGTGAGAATCGGATAAGAACTCTCCTCCAATCTCTTTTAAGTTGTTTATTAAAATTTTGAGGGGAGACCGGATAAGAACCCTCCTCCGATCTCTTTTAAGTTATTTATTTGAAGTTTTGAGGATGAGACCGGATAAGAACTCTCCTCCGATCTCTTTTAGACGTTTATTAAAATTTGGGGTTGAGACCGGATAAGAACTCTCCTCCGATCTCTATCTAATAGTTATTTATATTTTGAGTTGTGACCGGATAAGAACTCTCCTCCGGTCCCTATTTAATAGTTATTAAAATTTTGGATTGAGACCGGATAAGAACTCTCCTCCGATCTCTTTTAGACGTTTATTAAAATTTGGGGTTGAGACCGGATAAGAACTCTCCTCCGATCCCTATCTAATAGTTATTTATATTTTGAGTTGAGACCAGACAAGAACTCTCCTCCGATCTCTTTTAAATTAGAAAGGAGCCTGAAAGGGATTTCTCCGATGTCCCGAATTTTGGTGTCCTAAGAACCTAAAAATAAGGGTCCTGAAGTTTAAAGATGTTGAGGATAAGATTTCTCAATACCTTTTGGCTAGATGGGGAAAACTAGACTTGATTTACCGACCTCCCATGTATTCATTTTACCAGTATCTTTTGTAGCTAGACCTATTCTGTTTCGTTTACTTTGGTCTTATTCCACTCTATGACATCTTTGTCGAGTGGCTGTTTACGTCAACCTAATAGTTTGGCTATCTTCCAGACGTGTTATTCAGGTCCTTTCTTTTAAAGGAGACCTCTAAGTTGCAGCTACCTACGTTTACCCAACCATTTACATACTACTAGGAGTTAGAAAACTTGTTTTCAGAAATGACGGAGATCAATAAAATGAACTGATCACTAAAAAGATGATTTGAGAGTGACTTTCTTTGGGATTGCTTGTGCAGAAATGATCTTGAAGAAAATCGCAGATGTAAGAAGAACAAGGAAAATGCGGGAAATAAACGTAGACACTTAATAAAACAGTAGCATGAACTCTTACAACAACATTTTTCTTGGGTTCTCTCGTACAAAATAATCTTGAAGAAAGTTGCAGATGTATGAAGAACAAAGGAAGTGCAGAAAATAAACGTAAACAGCAGTATGAACTCTTACCTGTGAGGAGCCGGGTCTACTAAAATAGTTACGGGGTGGCAAACAGGGATGAGACAGTAGACTGATTAGCCTGAGGGTGGTGTTCTTCGTGAACTGGAGGGTACTTAGCTAAAGAAATGAGTGATATGAAGTTGATCTTGGGCAGTGAAAACAGAGATGATAAAAGACAGAAAGTGAGAGTATGACCAGATAATGAACAAACTGGAAATATAGAGTTCCAGTATTCAAAATCTCTTCAAGAAAACACTTCAGAAAACTAGTTTCCAAAGTCCTTTTAATCAACACTTCTAAATAGCAGAGTAACAAACTAAATGAATTTTCAGAGTTCCTCTTGCTATAATAACAGCCTCTCGTCTATTTTTCCGTCCCCTGAACAGTTTTTATGCCGGTATTTATAGGAATCGGGTGCTCTTTGTGAAGGGTCAGGATTTATTTGAGGGAGATGGAGGGTCGAGATCTCGATGGACATGATCGGAGGTTCAGGAATTAAAGAGAATCGAAATGAATGGTTGAGATCACTCTTCATAATATTTGTCCTTTTCTTCTTTCCATCTGACGGTCCCAAATTTCCTTGTCCGGAACGATCCGAGGGCTAAGAGTGAAAGACGCTGGTATTGTCGTCTTCTCTCTTGATCTAAGGGTTCCGGGTTTGTCCTTACAAGTGGGATCAACGGTGGAGATTGGGATGTCTGGATGTCATGACATACCCGCACCACAAGATTAAGGCGATTCTTAGGCGTGCGGTGGAGATCTCGTCGCCACGCTTTAACTACCTCGGCTCGATTCTCGACGGTTATTGGGATTTGTCTTATTCTTTTGTCTTCCGATCCCTCCCTAGCTCCTATTCCGATCTCTCATGCGATCTCCTATCTCCGATCTCTATTATCCCTTAATCGGCCGGATTCGGTCCAAGCATTAATTACATCTCGATTCTCGGCGTCCGCCGCTTTCCGCCGACATTAAATGCCCATTTCCCCTATATATACCCCGTCGACGGAGACATTTTCTTCATCGACTTTCCTCTCTTCTTTTCTTACTTTCCTCGTTTCTATTTGCCCGGTGGAAGTTCGCTATAATCGTGGCTTTGATCTTTTCCGATGAACTTCTTTACTTACCGATCAAAATTCACGATCCGGTGATCGAATGACCTTTACCGATGATGGTGAGAGGACCGGATTTGACCGATCATTGCGGACTTTGGTTGTACCGATCTCGAGTCGCTCAACCGAGTTCATTCGGCTTCTCATCGCATTGGTTGTTCCGGCGACGTCTTTCCTCCACATTGGGTGTTCCGGCAGCCGGTCGGTTTCAGTGGTAACATCGGTGACGATGTCTCTCATCTTCATGGGAGTCATAGTCACCCCATCCGAGCCGCACATCTATCCGATGCCAACAGGTCTCCTGGTCAAACACACCTTTTGATTCAGCCACAAGACTAGGCTTTGACATAGGCCTTTTAGATAGGATGTTCCACCGGTCTCTAGAGATCGCCCAAATGATGTAATCCTGAAATGTAATCAGATCTCTAGAGATTGCCCAAATGATGTAGTTAGACCTTTATTGTAGTCTGATCCCTAGAGATCGCCCAAATGATGTATTTTATTTTCAATGCAATCCGATCTCTAGAGATCACAGAAATGATGTGATCCAATGTTAGTGTAATCCGATCCCTAGAGATCGCCCAAATGATGTAATCCGAACTTTTGAAAATAAAGACTTTATTTTGTCGGTTATCATCTTATTATTTTTGCATTGATTATTTTCCGATCTCTAATGTGGTTATCCGATCTGGTTCTTTACCTGAATGACACTTAACTGATCCTTTATTCAAAATATTTAGCTCATTATGCCGATCTCTAATTAACCGATCTCTGAACATTCAGATTTTTGAGAGAAGTGTCGTAATTTGTCGAGTTCCACCAATCGATGCGCTGCCTAGAACCTCGCGAGCATTAAATGCTCGGACTAGTATAAATAGGGGTGGGAGGGTTAGCCAGTTGTTCTCTCATTCCATTTTCAATCCTCTGCTCACAACTTCGAAGTTCTCTCATTTTCTCAAGTTCTTCCGACGCCGATCAGACTCCGGTAAGGGCTTTGATCCTCTTTTTAATTTAAATTCTTTGTTTCTTTTGAAAATGAACGGTGCCGAAGGTCAGAGAGCGGCGAGGCTTTAATGAATGTGAGGACTTAGCATTGATTCAATCCTTTGTGAGGAGAGATCGGAAATGTGACCGCCTATCAAAGAGGGATCGGAAACGTGGTTAGCTGTTCAAAGAAGAATTTTTATTGATTCTAGGGGTCGGCCAAAATATGGTGTCGACAGACATGACAGGATAAGATAGGGTGCTCCGGCATCAAATGTGGCACTCCTCGCTCGGCTGTACAGTAGACGGGTAAGGGGCGTCACATTTAGTGGTATCAGAGCAAAGGTTTAGGCGATCCTAGACCTAGATAGATAGAAAGAAATAGTTGCATCACATGCATGGGCCTTTAGATAGAGTTGAGGTGACACTAATGTAGATATGTTCTTTGTCTGTTTTATAGGATCGATGGCATCTAACATCAGAGCACGAGTCTCCAAGACCAATAGAGGAAGAGGTAGAGAGTCACGCACATGCACCTGCGTCTAGTCGGGGGCACAGTAGCAGTAGAGCAGAACCATTATTGGGTACTTTAATAAGAACACAACAGGCCTTTCTAGAACAGATGACTTAATTGCTCCATCAGATCACCAGAGCTATGCCACCACCTCCCAACCAAGATATAGGACCCCAGATAGAGAGCTAGAAATGATGAGCATTCAGAGGGACAAAAGATAAGAGAGGGTCTAGACTGCCGCCTAGCAGCTGCTATAGAGAGCAAGAAACCCAGGGGGTCTCAGGGTCAGATTCAGAGCAGAGAACAGAGGCAGAGGTTCCTGTTTGTCCCATGGAGAGGAGGTCAGACGAGTGTATCAGTTGGCAATTCTATGGGTCCTGTAGCATGGAGATAAACTCCAGTGCCAGTTTATACACATTGTGGGAAGAACCACAGAGGAAAGTGTAGACTGCTGATGGGTGGATGTTTCAGATGTGGGTCCACATAGCATTTTTTGAGAGATTGTCCACAGAGGAGTGCTCCCAGAGCTCCACCACAGACTCAGAGATCTGTCCCGATAGTATAGAAGGGTAGAAGACCGATGAGGCCAGAGATAGCTGGTACATCACAGAGAGCTTCTGAGATTATAGAACAACCCGAGGTTGAAGTAGCACCCCGCGTGTACGCTATGGCTCAAGAGGAACCAGACTTGATAGACGTTGTCAGAGGTACATTTTCTAATTATAATACCTTTAAATATGTATTGATAGACCCTAATTATGTTCACCCCTATATATGCATTGTACCTCCTGTTGAAAGAGGATACCGCTAGATGGGTCAGAATATGACATACTTGTCATCAACCCTTTAGGTCATCAGGTGATTGTAGATTATCAACCGAAAAGGATCGTGTTAAAAATAATGGATGGAAATAAGAAAGAGACTATATATGAGATGAAAGAGGATGAGTGCAGAACTGATTGAGGATAAGTATAGGAAAAACGTGATCTATTGGGATATACCGTGGTAACTACGCAATGTTCTCAATATTTGTGCTGTAAGCTGCAGATTACAACACCAACTTGGGACAATTGTGTAGAGCTATATATTTTCGATAGTAAATCGAGATAGGGATAAGATTATAGAGCTAGATCTAGTAAGACAGACTAAGGATTAGCAGAGATCTACATAACTGAGATAGTACGATTACATGAAGTGTCGATATCACTCATATCTAATTGAGACCTAAGATTTACTTCAATGTGGTTACAGGGTCATTGGGCACTCAACGCACTTCAAGATGCGGTTTTCATCCCTGCATGGATGGACAGTCTGAAAGGGTGTTAAAGGTAACCCTTAGAACTTATTAAATTGTTATAGATGTTAAAGACATGATAGTAATGATATGACATGAATTATATGATAGGTATTGGAAAATATGTTAAGAAGTTGTGTCATCGATTGTGAAGGGAATTGGGATAAGTATCTTCCTTTGGTAGAGTTTGCTTATAACAACAGTTGCCAAACCACCAAAAAAAAAAAAAAGGCTCCATACAAAGTATTGTGTGGGAGGAGATGCAGGACTCCCTTATGTTGGATAGAAATGGGAGAAGAGAAAGTAGTGGGCCTAGACCTGGTGAGACAGATAGAAGAAAAAGTGAAACTCATTAGAGACAATTTGAAAGCTGCCTCAGACAGACAGAAGTCATATGTTGACTTGAGGAGAAAGGATATACAGTATGAGGTTGGTGATAAGGTGTTTCTCAAGGTATCACTTTGGAAGAAAGTGCTGAGATTTAGTAAGAAGGGTAAGTTAAGCCTTAGGTTTATTGGTCCATACGATGTCATTGAGTGTGTGGGTCTAGTAGCCTACAGGCTAGCTTCACCACCTGAGCTGGACAAGATTCATAATGTACTCCAGGTGTCGATACTTAGGAGACACAGATCAGATCCTTCACATGTCATTTCAGCAGAGGAGATAATTGTGCAACCTGATTTAACATATGAAGAAGAACCAGTTAGAATCTTGGCACGGTAAGTGAAAGAACTCAAAAAATGAGAGGATTCCATTAGTGAAAGTCTTGTGGAGACAACACAACACAGAAGAAGCAACATGGGAGTGCGAGGAGACAATGAGGCAATAGTTCCCTCAACTCTTCACATCAGGTAAATTTCGAGGATGAAATTTTTATTTAAAGGGGAAGAATTGTAATGCTCTCATCGTAGGTAGTCCATACATTCTACTCATGACGACCAATATCTATTCTGATTTGTCGGTGTGTGGGACCACACTTAAACTATAGTGAAGAGACCTAAATTAATGAAATAAATGTAAAGAAAATTTAATAAATATAGAAAATAATTTTGGGACCCAATTTTAAGGTTTATTTAGGTAAAAAAATGATATTAAAGATGTTAAAAAAAATTTAGAGAAAATAAAATAAAATTTAAGAGAATTTAATTAATTAGTACAAAAATAATAAAAATAAACTGATGAGCACCCTGAAGGGCATTTTGGTCATTTCACCCCCCCGAGGTGAATTTTGACCTAAATGTCAAAATAAAAATTTAGAGAATAAAATAATTAACATAAATTAAAAAAATTTATGAAATGAATTGGAAAATGAGAAGAGAAAAGAAAAGAAAAGAAAATGAAAAAGGCTTATGACATAAAATAAAAATTAAGTACAATACAAATATATTTATATAGACACAAGATGACAAAAGCCACCAACCATCTTCTTCCTCCCTCTTCTCTCCCTCTTTTGGCCGGCACACATGCTCTCTTCTTCCACCATTTTCCTTTAAGATTCAAGCTTGAATTCCTCTCTAACCATCCTCCAAAAGCCATGGTCCCCTTTATTAAAAATACTCCTCACTTCATAAGGAAGCCATAGATACCAATAAGAAGTAAAAAAAAAAGGTTAGTGCACTAATCTCTCTTCTTCTCTTCATTAAACATGAAAAACATGTTTAGCCAAGTATAAATATCATGAAAATAAAAAGAAAATCTTGAGGAAAGAACCCTTTAATTTTCAGCAACCATGGAACCTTGAGGTTTGTTACTTTCAAGTGATGAAAAATGGTTCCATGAGAATGTGTGATGAGTTGATATGTTTGGGAGTTTGATTTTGTAGTGTTTGTGTAAATTTAAAACTTTGAAAACTAGGGTTGTGTAAATGCTTGAGGACTTTGTGTAAAATGCTTGAAATTGACCTATTGAGTTGAGATTGCTGCTTATAGAAGGGTCATGCATGCAAATTAAAGTAAGGAAGTTTGAGGAGATTGAATTTTGGAAGTGTCAATTTTCTACAGGTTGGGACTCAATGAGTCCAGTGGGTTTGTGGAACCATGAAAATGTATAATTCCAATTGGTATGAGGCCAATTGAAAGTGAAATTAGACTCAAAATAGCCCATTTTTCGTGGAGACACCATGCCTAAATTTTGTCAAAAACTTGACCCAAATACTGCCCAAATCCGGATTACCCTGCACCAAACTCAGAAAATGACCAAATATATAGTATATGTTTATTTGGTCATAACTCCCTCTATACTGGTCCAAATGACCTGAATTTGATACCATTGGAAAGCCTAGATATAGGGCTACAATTTCCATGAAAACCACTTAACCCAGAAATGCCAAAAACCAAACCAAATTGCTGGCCCAAATTGGTTCACAAAACTGCCTAGAATTAGGTTGTCCAGAAACTGCTGGATATAAACTCACCCGACCAGTTTTGGAAAAATTGCCATAACTTGGTCTACAAGAACTCAAATGTAATAAAACCAGTGAAAAATGTCCATAAGACACAGACCTACAAAATTTTTTTTTTGACCAAAACCCAGAAATCAAGATAACTAGGTCAAATAGTTAGAACAAATCATTGCATCAAAATCTGCAATCTGACCAAACTTTACTTGACCCCAGAACAGTCTTTTAGTCATAACTCCCACTAAAAAAATCCAATTGAGATGAGCCATACCTTTCCAGAAACCTAAGAGACAGAGCTACAATTTTATGTTAGAGACCTTCCTCAAACTATGCTTGTAAGAACCTCAAAAAGTGACATGTAGTCACTGTTCTGAACTGAGCCCCTGTTGGCATAGGGTATATGAGCCCAGGTCAGTTATTTGGCCATAAATAACTCCACAAAACTTGAAAATTTGTGATAAAAAATTTTGAGTGATCATAAGATATAGGAAAACAATTTTTATGAAGATCACTATGCCTAAAAGTGACTGCAACATGTTCCATTAATTAGGTAAACTCTAAGTCCAAAAGCTGCCCAGTTATGGAACTAGAATCTGGAAATGAGTCAGTTATGGTTATCCGACAATAACTTGAGTTCTAAAAATCAAATTGACATGATTCAAAAGGGAAAATAAAGATAAGACATAGAGGAACAACTTCCATGAATGAAGTGTGGCCAAACAGTGGCTACAAACTGATAATATGGATAGGTAAAAGTAAGACACAAAAACTAAAACTAAAGAATTGTCCATGAGATAAATTGTCTAATGGTAGGAATTTAACCCTAGCAAGCCATTAAACACTAAATTACATGAAAGGGGTATGTGGGATGTCACGACCTAGGGATGGGGTTGGGACGTGCTTGTTCAACCAACTACGCACTGGGGTGGAAACTTCGTGTCCCACATCGGAAACGGGAAGAAAAGATTTGGGCCATATATGTGGGAGCCTTCCTCACCTGGTCAGCGCGCTTTTGGGAATGAAACCTCCCAAGGGACAAATCCGTGAGGCCCATGGGCCAAAGCGGACAATACTAACTGGAGAAGGATCGGGCTGTTACATTTGTGGTATCAGAGCCGCTCCGCGTGCAACCTTGAACGATGGTGGGGCAAACCTCAGCGAGGACGCTGAGTCCCATAAGGGGGGTGGATTGTAACACCCTAGGCAAATCCCACATCGACAAAACATGGGAGAGATGCTGGGTTTATAAGTTATTGGTTCGTAACCCCTAGTAACGCGTTTTAAAACCGTGAGGCTTCGGCCCAGAGCGGACAATATCATTAGTGGACCGGGCCGTTGCATTTGTGGTATCAGAGCTGGACTCCCTATAGTACGGTGTGTGGTGTGAGGACGCACTAGGCAGAAGCTGGTGGGCTTGTCACGACCCAAGGATGGGGTTGGGACGTGCTTGTTCAACCAGCTACGCACTGGGGTGGAAACTTCGTGTCCCACATCGGAAACGGGAAGAAAAGATTTGGGCCATCTATGTGGGAGCCTTCCTCACCTGGTCAGCGCGCTTTTGGGAATGAAACCTCCCAAGGGACAAATCCGTGAGGCCCATGGGCCAAAGCGGACAATACTAACTGGAGAAGGACCGGGCTGTTACATGGGACCTTTTTTTCTACTATAAAATGATATGTACATTTCAAAGAAAAAAGTAATAATGTGTAATTGCTCAATTTGATGTGTATAGTCCAAACAGTGAAACTGAACCTAAAGAAAGGTTCTCGAATTAAATTGTTTTTAGTAAGGACTTATCCCTAATAAGTCATTACATGCTAAATTACATGAAATAGGTATGTGGGACCTACTTTCTCACTACAAGGTGACATCAAATTAGTTGATACATAAAATGTAAATTTACCTAAATGGTTTGCTAAACACATAAGTTATAGGAAAATACACTTGGAACCTATGTTTTCATAATATATGAAATAACAATACTATAAATATGTATAGTACATGACATAAAATAATGAGAGTGATAAATACATAAGTTATACGAATAAGTGCTTGGGACCTATGTTCCCATTATAATAACATGGAAATGGTGTAAAGCATAGGTAGTACATGAAGTGAAATAAAAATATGTTATGAATCCTAAATAGTACATAGCATGAAATAATAAAACTATAAGTGCTTAATAGTACTAATTTGCCAAAAGTATGCCTAGGCTTATATGTGTATAGCTGGATCGATTGGTATACCAAGTAGGGACCACAGATTGCAGCACTGCTTACAGAGCAAATCATGAACTGACAATATATGTCTGATATGATTGTTCTACAGGCTATATGCCTACCCATTGGCCATTATGCCTAACCTTATTTCTGGCTTTACAAGCCTAACAGCAGGCCTCGTGCTTGACAGCTGGCCTCGTGCCTGACAGATGTGTACAGGGTAGACATATGGCTGTCTAATCTGTATACTCCCATATATCCAGCATTATAGCTTGTTATAGGTTACTTAAGCATAAATATTCTAATATGACATGAAATACATCGATATGACTTAACATACACTAATATGATTCCAAAGACTCTAAAATGAGTTTAAAAAGCCAGAGAAATGAATAGAAAAGATACTGCTAAATTTAACTGTTTCCAAAGTGTAGAAAATTTATAAATGTCTTAGAATTGATGACAAATTCACTTATATGAGTTAAATTTTACCATTGAAATAGAGTGCATGTAGTTAATATACAAATATTTACTAGTCAAATTAAAATAATTTTTTAAAAAGAAAATTAAATACTTCATTGGGTTTTTTTACTTATTATTTTTTTTCCTCTTGGCATGCATATTCCTGTTGCTTAATTACTTTATTAAGTGCAAAGTAATATTGTATGGATAGGATGCAATAGAGGAGATGAACATGCTGAAGAAAGAAATTGAGATACTCCAAAAAGGAGTCAGGTATCAATTACCAATTAATGATTCTTTTATAATATAGTTAAAAATTAATAACTAGAATTCACTAATTTTTTTTTCTACATTTCTTGTGTACATTCTACAGGTACTTGCTTGGAGGGAGGTCTGAGGAAATGACAATGGATGAATTACTAATACTAGAAAAAAAAATCTAGAAATTTGGATTTGCCACATTCGTTCAACAAAGGTATCAAAATTTAATTAATCTTAAAACAAATTAAGTTTATTTTGGCATTTTATTTATATTAATTTAAGGTAACTATTAATTAATTTTTATAAAGGTTGACTAATTTTTTAGCTAATGGTACACAGATGGAAATATTATTCAAAGAGATCTGGCTGCTGAGGAGCAAGGTTAGTACTCAATTTTTTTTTTTAATTATTAAATTCTACAGCTGTATTGTTTTATCAATTGTTTTCTTATAAATTGATGACAAATTTTCAATTTTCTGAAAAAAAAAAACGTATGTATAGCATAACTATAATATTATAATTCATTAAAGCTTAAATGGGCCATTAAGTTGGTAATTTATTGATTGGGAGTTTTATGTCAAGGTTGAAGTCATAATTAACATTTTTTTTATATAAAATTTGGTAATTATTAATAAAATCAAAAGATAAGTAGAGTATTATTTTCTCACTTGAAGAAAAAAAACATAGATATAGATAATTATTTTTTTTTTTTGAAATGATTTGACTAGAGCAAAATAATTGTTCGGATAATAAATAGTCTTTTTCATTTTGGACAATTAAATAAACTTTTTGCAATACTGCCCTTTCGATAACTTATTATGTCTATTGCCCGCAAAAGAGATTAAACCACCAAACATGAAAGGAAGAACAAACTATGCTACCAGATTCTGTTGATAGAAGATTATTACCCATACCTAAAGATTCAAAGTCCCCAATCAAAAGAATCAATAATTCACACTGTATTTTGAATTGCCAAAGTCCATACAAATATAGCAAAAAAAATAAATAAATAAATAAAATCCCACTATGGGGAAAAAACAAAGCCCCAAAAATGGGAGAATATGTTAGTAGTATGCCCTAGAGCATATCATTTAGTATATATCTTGTATATATTTTATTAATAAATGGCATTTCCACTTTTCTGTTTATATAATATATTTATGTGTAATAGAAAAGGTCCATTGATATTTTGTTAGAAATATTATTCTTAAGTTGTTAAGAATATGAGTGACAATATTTCTAGCACAAAGTATCATAAATAGGTTCACAATCGAGGATACTTCATAATAAGGACATGACTTATCCAGAAAGATTGTATTCATGTTTGTTCCCAAGTTATTTATATGAGATATAAATAAGATGGAATGGTGAGTCTCATGCCATATAACAGACATGATAGGCACTTATAGATAATAAGTAGGCCGAACCAGTGACACTTATGACAAGCACATGGAGTTTATTCTTGTCAATGTTTTGTCATAAATCATATCAGCGCATATAATCTTTAGACCTGAGATAGCACAGTTATCTTGTATATAGGTAGTTTGAGTTTGATACTGCTTTCATACTTGTACTGTGTATGGGTATATGGGCATGTGTTGGCTCCTACTAGTTATATATGGAGGTAGGTGTTGATCAAGATGGAATCTGTTCCTCTAAGTAAATAGAGATAAAATCCTATGTTCATTTAATTGTTCTTGATGTTTCAAGTTCCTGGCCAGGACAGATAGATTTATTCAGAAAAGAGTTTCTGATGAGAAAAATCTTTTTAATCAAGAACTGGAATTAAAAGAGAACATAATATTCATAGCAAATAGAGTTTGACATAAACCATGACTCCAGCTTGAGTTGGGATTTTGTAACAGAGAGATTCTAGTGCATGGTAACATATGATTATAGGTTCATTTAAGGTAAACCTTATTACTAATTGGGTGGCTATGGCATGCTATGCTAGGTGTTAACCATGGTCTATGAGGTTCATAAAATGATTTAGAGAAATTATTTATGGTAAGAAAGAGTTCTGATGATATTAAGAGTTGATATCATGTCTCATTGCCAATTAGTGATGAGCCTAGTAAGTCACACACATACACAAGTTATCACCTATTTAAATATGATTTAATTAATTAATTAAAGAGTTTAATTGATTAATTAAATAGGTTTGGTTTGCAATTAGATTGCAAAGTCCCTAGCATGACTTGAAACCAAATCTAGATTATTGGATGTATAATATAAGTTAAATTTATATTTAAAGTGTTTAAATATGAATTTAATTAATGAGAAATTAATTAATAGAGATTAATTAATTAATTTATATTTGATATAAATTAATTAGAAGAAGAAAATAATTATTTTGGGTTAAGAACTCAAAATTAAGACACAGGGGCATTTTGGTCATTTCATTGTGACACGTGGCACCATGAGATGGTGACACATGGGATTACACATAAGCTTGCCAAATGTTTTTTTTTTTAATCATGTAAGATGATTAAAATCAAGATTAAATATTAGTTTGACACTTGGCACAATGTGATTGGGTCACTTAAACCTAGAGCTAATCAAAAGGTGACATGTGGCTAGGGTTTAATGTGTTAACCTAGCTATTTAAGTGTGGTTATGAAAAAAAAAAAAACAACCAGCAGCCACACTCCTTTGTCACGCCACTTTGAGGGTTTTTTTTCTCTTCATCTCTCATCAATTCAAAGAGATTAGCCATCAATCTCTTGAATTAAGAACACTAGAAATTGTTTCTAGTGTCTTGTTTACATCTCTAATCTCTTAAAAGGCAGAACTTGAATTTCTAATTAATAGAAAAAGCTTTAGAAGCTATTCAAGGGCTGCCATAGGTGTTCTTGGTGTGGACAAGCTAGAGGGACAATATCTGGTGTCCTGAAGACGAATCTCAAAGGCGCAAACACGCTGCAGTTCATCAAGAGGTTAGTGTAATCGTTCTTGATTTAATCTAGGGTTCTAAAATTAATCTGATTAATTTTAAAATCTTAAATGGCAAATACAGATCCAAAAACATATTAAAAGAGTTTTAATATGTTGTTAATCATTGAAATCAAATAGATAAAAATAAATCTTGCATGATGCATGTGACCCTAGGTGAAAATTTTTGAATTCAATGGTATAAACTTGTGTTTTTCACGCTTCCGTTCCTTCAGAATAGGACCCCAATATTAGGAGGAGAACCTCATATGTGTTTTAAACGAACACAAATATGAAAAAAGAAACCCAATATTTAACATCTATTTTTCTTTTAAAACATTTTCAAAATAGAAAATATAAAATTAAAGCTACAATCTTGCAATTAAAAGAAAATTGATATAACAGACACACAATTAATGTATAGTAACATAATCAAAATAAAGAGAAGAGAAAAAGAACGAATATAAGATTTATGTGTTTGGCTGTAAGGTCTACATCTGTAGACAAGACGAGAGAAAAAGCTTTACAATGATAAAAAAAAAAAAAGCAAAATATAATCACATAGAACTTTCAAACCCTAACACAATGTGCTTTCCAAATTTCTTAGAATACTATCACAATAGGTAGAAAAATATAATATTCTCCACCACTGACCTTACAAAATATTCCATTCAGGTCATAATACGAAACTTTTCAAGTTAAGACATAATTCGAGTCCATGAGATATATCCAAAATTTAGGCCACATAAAATAATTATTTTTTCCCTTGGCTTAAATTCCCTTCATCATGAACAAAATTGGCCTAACACCTTGTCTTGCCAAATGCCTTTGCAAGGGCTAATAAGTAATACAAATACTAACTAGGTCTAAGTAAAGCCTAAACTTGCTTACTAGGGTAGCCTTAGTTATCATATTTGCTGGATTATCATGTGTAAAGATTTTATATACAACTACAGTACTCTATGATACAATATTCTGAATGAAGCGACATCTAACATCAATTTACTTTGTGAGATGAATGGCATTCTTGAAGGAACGGAAGCGTGAAAAACACAAGTTTATACCATTGAATTCAAAAATTTTCACCTAGGGTCACATGCATCATGCAAGATTTATTTTTATCTATTTGATTTCAATGATAAACAACATATTAAAACTCTTTTAATATGTTTTTGGATCTGTATTTGCCATTTAAGATTTTAAAATTAATCAGATTAATTTTAGAACCCTAGATTAAATCAAGAACGATTACACTAACCTCTTGATGCAATCGCAGCGTGTCTCGCGCTTTGAGATTCGTCTTCAGGACACCAGATGTTGTCCCTCTAGCTTGTCCACACCAAGAACACCTATGGCAGCCCTTGAACAGCTTCTAAAGCCTTTTCTATTAATTAGAAAATTCAAGTTCTGCCTTTTAAGAGATTAAAGATATAAACAGGACACTAGAAACAATTTCTAGTGTTCTTAATTCAAGAGATTGATGGCTAATCTCTTTGAATTGATAAGAGATGAAGAAGAAGAGATAAAAACCCTCAAAGTGGCGTGACAAAGGAGTGTGGCTGCTGGTTGTGTTTTATTTTCTCATAACAACACTTAAATAGCTAGGTTAACACATTAAACCCTTGCTACATGTCACCCTTTGATTAGCTCTAGGTTTAAGTGACCCAATCATATTGTGCCAAGTGTCAAACCTATATTTAATCTTGATTTTAATCATCTTACATGATTAAAAAACATTTGGCAAGCTTATGTGTAATCCCATGTGTCACCATCTCATGATGCCACGTGTCACACCTCGTGAAATGACCAAAATGCCCTCGTGTCTTAATTTTGAGTTCTTAACCCAAAATAATTATTTTCTTCTTCTAATTAATTTATATCAAATATAAATTAATTAATTAATCTCTATTAATTAATTTCTCATTAATTAAATTCATATTTAAACACTTTAAATATAAATTTAACTTATATTATACATCCAATAATCTAGATTTGGTTTCAAGTCATGCTAGGGACTTTGCAATTTAATTGCAAACCAAATCAATTTAATTAATCAATTAAACTCTTTAATTAATTAATTAAATCATATTTAAATAGGTGATAACTTGTGTATGTGTGTGACTTACTAGGCTCATCACTAATTGGCAATGAGACATGATATCAACTCTTAATATCATCAGAACTCTTTCTTACCATAAATGATTTCTCTAAATCATTTTATAAACCTCATAGACCATGGTTAACACCTAGCATAGCATGCCATAGCCACCCAATTAGTAATAAGGTTTACCTTAAATGAACCTATAATCATATGTTACCATGCACTAGAATCTCTCTGTTACAAAAACCCAACTCAAGCTAGAGTCATGGTTTATGTCAAACTCCATTTGCTATGAATATTATGTTCTCTTTTAACTCCAGTTCTTGATTAAAAGATTTTCTCATCAGAAACTTTTTTCTGAATAAATCTATCTGTCCTGGCCAGGAACTTGAAATATCAAGAACAATTAAATGAACATAGGATTTTATCTCTATTTACTTAGAGGAACAGATTCCATCTTGATCAACACCTACCTCCATATATAACTAGTAGGAGCCAACACATGCCCATATACCCATACACAAGACAAGTATGAAAGCGAGATCAAACTCAAACTACCTATATACAAGATAACTGTGCTATCTCAGGTCTAAAGATTATATGCACTGATATGATTTATGACAAAACATTGACAAGAGTAAACTCCATGTGCTTGTCATAAGTGTCACTAGTTCGGCTTACTTATCATTTATAAGTGCCTATCATGTTTGTTATATGGCATGAGACTCACCATTCCATCTTATTTATATCTCATATAAATAACTTAGGAACAAACATGAATACAATCTTTCTGGATAAGTCATGTCCTTATTATGAAGTATCCTCGATTGTGAACCTATTTATGATACTTCGTGCTAGAAATATTGTCACTCATATTCTTAACAACTTAAGAATAATATTTCTAACAAAATATCAATGGACCTTTTCTATTACACATAAATATATTATGTAAACGGAAAAGTGGAAATGCCTTTTATTAATAAAATATGTACAAGATACATACTAAATGATATGCTCTAGGGCATACTACTAACAATCTCCCACTAGCACTAGAGCCATTCATTACAATACCTTAGACCCATCTTCTCAAGATGTCGGTCTAACTGAGCTTGTGACAAAAGCTTAGTGCATGGATCACCTGAATTTTTCACCGATGTTATTTTTCCGAATGGCTATATCGCTTTGCCCAACTATATGTCCGATAATGTGGTAGTGCCTTTCTATGTGTTTGGATTTTTGGTGAGACCTTAGTTCCTTAGCTCAGATGATCGCTCCATTGTTGTCACAAAGGTAGTGGAACCGCCGACTCAATGGAAGGAACTCTTGTAAGTTCTCATCACGAACTTCTTTATCCAAACGACTTCCTTTGCAAGATTCGATGCATCAATATACTCACCTCGTAGTGGAATATGCGATCGTGCTCGCTTGGAACTCTTTCAACCGATCGCACCTCCATTACAAATGAACACATATCCAGAGGTAGACTTTCTATCATCGATATCGATTGGAAATCGAATCGTGATAACCATCCAATTGCAAGTCTCCACCTCCATAAATCAAGAATAAATCCTTAGTTCTTCTCAAGTACTTAAGGATATTCTTGACAGCTATCCAGTGTTCCAAACCTGGATTGGATTGATACCTGCTAGTCAAACTAATAGCATATGCGATATCCGGCCTAGTACACAACATTGCATACATTAAACTTCCAATAGCCGAAGCATATGGGATCCTGGCCATCTTATCTCTTTCTTTAGGTGTCTTTGGAGACATCTCTTTAGAAAGATGGATACCATGTCTCACTGGTAACAATCCTCTCTTAGAATCAAGCATGTTAAACCTCTTTAACACCTTTTCCAAGTATAGACTTTAGGATAAACCAATTATTCTTTTCGCTCTATCTCTATAGATGCGAATCCCAAGAATATAGGTTGCCTCCCCTAAGTCTTTGTAACATCCTCCCGGTAGCAACTTCGTACATCCTACTGTTCCGGTGATCGATGTCGGTCCGGACAGCTAGAACGTCCGGAAAAATATTTAAACTAAAGTCAGGAACCATAATTAACTCAAATATTAATAAGAAACACTTAGTAAAAATTTTAGAAATAAAATACAACCAAGCAAAACGAGCCGGTGCCCAAGCGATGGGTAACCGGATGGAAGTTGCGGTTCTCGCAACGAGGAGCCCTAGACCCGGGGGAAAAATTATAAAATAATTTTTGGAACTCCAGAGAAGGGTCATTGAGGTTCCTATAGCATTAGAATGCCAAGAAAATACCTAGAAAAATTTTTCAATCGGTACAGACAATTTTGACCCGTTAAGCCAAACGGAGGGCATTTTGGTCATTTCGCCTTCAGAGGTGATTTTTGGCCGACTTGTCCAGTTAAGTAAATAATTATTATGACTCAAAATATGAATAAACATTACTAGAAATTAAATTAAAAATGAGTAGTGGAGGAAAGAAAAGAAAATGAAGAAAAAGGCTTAATAATGACATAAGGTGATGTCATTAAAAAGCCACCACCAATCACCATTAAGCTACCATTTGACTAAACCATTAAAAGACATAAAAGGAAGACTAAAGAGGACCAAAAACCAGCAGCCAAAAACGTAGAGAGAGGAAGGAGAGGGTTTCCACCATAGCCACCTCCATGAAAGCTCTTTCAAGCTTTAAATTCCATGCTTCCTCACCCTAAAACCCATAAGTCCCTTTATCAAAAATAAATCCCACACCTTAAACAAGCTCTTGGCAGCCAAGAAGAAGAAAGAAAGTGAAGCTTTCTTAAGCTTGGATTGGCATACAATAAGGTTAGTGCACATAAATACTCAAATCACCTTTATTCCATGTTAAAGCCTTTAAGTGAGCAAGAATTGGTAACTTAAGTGAATGGATTTTATACTTATGCATGCCTTCAATTTCGGTAGCCCTAAGGGATGAAGAATAAGGGAGTGTTTTGATGGTTTTAATGGACTTAACATGAATTGGAGATTATTTTTAAACTATATATTTACATAGATGTTGAACTAGTGTGTTAAATTGAGGTTTATGGATAAATTGATTTGAATCTTAGGGTTTGGAAAGGTGAAAGTGTGAATTGGCTTAGGAAATTGTTAGGGCACATTGTAATGGTCAATTAGTGACCATTTTAGATGTGTTGACCATAAATGGGACTGAAAAATACTATGGCAAGGTGAGGTTGCAGGCTGCCCTATGGACAGCAGCATAGGGACTGAAAATTCAGTCCCTTTGCACTGTCATAACTTGGGCTGTGCTAGTCCAATTGGTGTTTGGCCAATTGGACATGAAACTAGGCTTATAATGGCACATTTTTGCTGAAGAAACCATGCCCAAAAGACCAAAGCAAGAGGACCAAAACTTGGCCCCAATCCGGAACCCTGAAACTGATTCTGCAGAATGGACCAAATGAACAGTAACTGTTCATTTGGCCATAACTCACTGTAGATTTGGTCAATTGACCTGAAATTTTTACAGCAACAAGTTAAGACATAGACAAACAACTTTCATGAAGGAACCTACCCCAAATTATGGCCAGAACCCATTCAACCAAGTGACTCAAGTTACTGTTCATGCACTGTAGATATGGTAAATTTCTGCAGAATGCATATCCGGACAGCTTGGGTTTTTGAGCCATATCTGGAGCTACAAAACTCCAAATGGAGTGATTCAAAAAAATAAATTCAACTAGACAAAATAAGGAACAACTTTCATGTTTTACATTTCTTCAAATTCCAACAGTAACAGTGTCCAATGAAACAGTGAAGTTGACCCACCAAAACTGAAAATTCTGCTAGTATTGAGTTACACTTTAGAATGGTATTAACACTTAATGCCAACAAGTTTTAAACACCAAATGTGGTATGTTTGGAGTGCCAAAGTCAATGTACATATTTTCTATCCAAAAGCCAATATTTTTGTTGACCAATGAGGTGAATAGTGACACCAAAATCAAAAATTGGCAATTTTGCGAAAATGACCTAAGCTTTGAGAAAGTGACCAAAACTAACAAGTTTTAAATGCAAAATGGGGTACATTGGGAGTGTTAAAACCAATGTACCTATTGTTTATGCAAAAGTCAACATTTTAGTTGACTAAGGAAATGAATAGTGACATGAAAACTTGAAATTCAAAAATTGTGAAACTTAAAAATGCAAAATGCCCTTGTAGGCCTAATGTGATTGGTTTGGATAGTTTGGCATGCCAATAGGGTATTGTTTTAGCAGTACTGCGAAAGGGAAGGCTTTATGCCTGTATTCATGGCTTTATGCCCGTATCCATGGCTTTTGTGCCCGTATTCATGGCTTTTATGCCAATTATGTGATATCATGGCTTTTTAGCCATACTGACTGCATACGTGGTTGGCGTCAAGGCCCCATGGTATGACGCCCGAGGCAATCGCGGTCGATGCTAACGACCGTTATCCACCCGATGCCCAAAGATAGGTTACTTGGCCATAGAAAAGTATAACTGTAAATGAACTGATTGTTAAAGAAAATACGAAAATTAAATATCAGGAATGATTACGATAGAATACAAAGAAACTCAAGATCATGAAGAAAATAATTAACAAAATGCATGAAAAAGTTAATATCATAAAACGTAATTAGCCCTCGACTAAACACTAAGTTGGTAATTATTCAGTTCTTATGAACACAATGGCTAAGAAATTATGATTTTTATATTGCATATTATTTCTTTCTATTTTATTATTTGCACCACTAAGCTTTATGCTTAGCGCCGCTTGCAATGCGTAGGTAATCAAGATTGGACAGAGGCGAGACCACAGATTCGGTAAGGCGGTTCACGCTCGCATAGTGTCATGTCACCTCACTTCGCTGATGCATTGGTAGGACGCTAGATGACATTTTAGTATTTTGTAATTGATTTTATTTTCTCATATGTATTTGAACTTATGTAATATATTTTGATATTCATGTAAATAATGAAAAGTGTGGTTGTAAATGGAAAAGTGAATGTTTATCTGTAATTTATATATGATTATCACATGTGATGCAAATGGATCAAATGAGATGAATGATTGAGAAAATGAATGGTTGAAAAATGTTGAGATTTTGACAAATGGAGTTGAGATGATTGAATATGAATATAGGAAGTGTTTTTCACAGGTTCCGAAGAACGGTTTTCTCCATTTTTAGCGGTATCACTGGATTTTCTTTAAAATTTTCGGAACCTCAAATAAATTATAATTTCGACAAAAGGCTTAAATAAATTATATTTCACAAGTTATATTAAAAAGGAAGAATAAAAATGAATTAAGATAAAATAGAGTGCTCGGCACACTGAGTGGCATAACTTGTTCGGCTACACTGTAGTCGGGTAAGGGGTGTCACAGTCTTTCATGGAGAATGTATTTGACAACCATACCTTTATAGTCGTCAAAATACCTGTGTCATTACCCATCAATAGTATGTCATCCACATATAAGACAAGGAAAGTGATAGCACTGTCACTAACCTTCTTATATACACATGGCTCATCCTCATTTTTGATAAAACCAAAGGATTTAATGGCTTCATCAAAACGGATGTTCCAACTCCTCGAAGCTTGTTTCAATCCATAAATGGATCGCTTTTGCTTGCATACCTTGAAACCATCTTGGGATTCAAATCCCCTAGGTTGTTCCATGAAAATGTTTTCTTCAATGTATCCATTGAAAAAAAACTGTTTTGACATTCATCTGCCAAATCTCATAATCATAGTATGCAGCTATTGCTAGTAAAATCCTAATTGATTTAAGCATGGCAACAGGCGAGAAAATCTCCTCATAGTCGATTCCTTTCCTTTGGCGAAACCCTTTCGCTAGTAGCCTTGCCTTATAGGTCTCTACATTTCCATCAGAACCAATTTTCTTCTTGAAAACCCATTTGTTCCCTATAGGTATAATACCTTCAGGTGGGTCAACAAGATCCCAAACTTGATTCTTATACATGGAATCAATCTCGGATTTCATAGCATCAATCCATTTTGAAGAGTCTATATCTGATATAGCTTCTTCATTGGTAAGTGGATCATTTCCATGATCTACTTCTTCATGAGTAGACAACTCTTGTTCTTCTTCATGAAGAAAACCATATCTCACTGGTGGGTGAGATACCCTGGTTGTTCTACGAGGAACAGCTGTAGATGTTTCATCAATGGGTATTGGTTGACTAGATGGATCTATATCCATCTGATCTATTGGTTGGTCAGAATTCTCCAATTCTAACTCTATTTGCCTTCCTTTGCCTCCTTCTTGAACAAACTGTTGTTCAAGAAATGTGGCATCTCTACTTATCACAACCTTTTGTGAAGTAGGCAAATAAAAATAATATCCAAAACTATCTTTTGGATATCCAACAAATCGACCTTTTTCTAATATGGTCTCCAATTTATTAGTGTTCAGCTTTTGATATAAGCTGGACAACCCCAAATCTTAACATGCTTAAGACTTGGTTTTCTTCCATGCCATATCTCATAAGGTGTGGAAGAAACTGATTTTGATGGAATCCTATTCAGAATATACAAAGCTGATTCTAATGCAAATCCCCAAAGGAGATTGGCATATCAAGATAGCTCATCATACTACGTACCATATCCAATAGGGTACGATTTCTCCTTTTAGATACACCATTCAGTTGTGGTGTTCCTGGAGGAGTCAGCTGAGAAACAATGCCATGCTCTCTCAAGTATTCATCAAATTCAGTACTCAAATATTCACCTCCACGATCTGATCGAAGAGCTTTAATACTCTTTCCTGTTTGATTTTCTACTTCGGATTTAAATTCTTTGAACTTTTCAAAAGATTCATGTTTGTATTTCATCAAATACAAATACCCAAATCTTGATTTATCATCAGTAAAGGTAATAAAATAATGAAAGCCCCCTCTAGCCATTTCTTTAAATGGACCACATACATCACTATGTATTAGCTCCAAAATATTTTCACTCTTAGCCCTGTCCAACAAAGGGTGATCTAGTCATTTTGCCACAAGGCAAGATTCACAAGTTGGAGTAGGCTCGAGTCCAATAAGGATAGAATCCCCATTTTCTCCAATTTTGTAATCCTATCTTCTGCAACATGACATAACCTTAAGTGCCAAATATATTTTGAACTTGAGTTGGTTTCTAACGGCATTGCTTTCATTTAGATTGCTATACTGCGCCGGTGGAAACACTTTCTTCGGCAATGGAAACACTTTCCTATTGGCAATGGAAACACTTTCCTATTGGCGGTGGAAACACTTTCCTTTGCCTTCATCGACTTTAGTCTTCCTTTTCTGTTTAGCTATTTTCTTAGAAGGACCAGAATCGAGGTTTCTTTTTCTTATTGCCCTTCTTCTTGTTGGACTTTCCAGGAAGAAGATGCAACCAAAGCTACCTCTTTTCCTTTCTTGCTGGCATATTCTTTTGGGCAATAACCAGCATGTTGAGTAAACCAGCTAAGGTGCATTCCTGTTGAGTCATATGGAAATTTGTCACAAAATTCCCAAAAGACTCAGGAAGGGACTGAAGGATCAAATCCGTCTGTAGTTGGAAATCCATGTTGAAGTCAAGATATTCCAACTGCTCAATCGACCGAATCATCTTGTGGACATGATCCCCAATATTCTGTCCCTCAGACATCCTCATGCGGAACAGCTGCCTAGATATCTCATACCTAGAATTCCTACTGTGCTCACCATACAACTCTTGTAGGTGAAGGAGGATCTCACTTGCGCTCTGTAAGTTTTCATGCTGCTTCTGTAACTCATTACTCATGGAAGCAAACATGTAACACTTAGCTCTCATATCATGCTCCTTCCACTTGTCCAAAGTTTCATGTTCCTCTTAAGTGGCCTCTAGAGGTAAGGGACCAGGAACATTTGAATCTAGAACATATCCTATATGTTCAAGGTTCAAGACAAGTTTCAAATTTCTTAGCCAATCAGACAGATTAGGTCTTGTCAACCTATTGCGATCAAGTATGCTTGCAAGGATATTGGATGGTGGTGGTTGTTCTGTGCTCATTATTATCAGAAAATTAATAACAGAAATAACTAGATTAATTAGTAAATGTATCATGTAATTAACCAAATATGATTATGGTCTTTTAATCAAATTGGTCCTCCCACTAACTTAGCGAATCCTACACTTCCAAAGTAGAAAACAGAAATCCTAGTTGGATGGATTTCTAGTGGGTGATTGAATTCTTATAATTCTATTGATCATCCTTAGGTACAACCATTATTGGAATTACAATAAACTATAAGTGAGCAACTCCTTGCCCATCACATCTCATGTGAGGTTCAATCCTTTACCTAGCCCCTAATGCTCAAAATCTCAGGTACATCCATTATTGACTTATCTTGCATTAGTTAAGTTGATCCCATTGAGCCAGTAATTATGCAAATAATTTTAATGTCCTCAGGTACATCCAATATTGGCCACTAAACCATTTACATATTTACAACATCTCATGCTTAACAATTATTCTTAAGAAAATCTCTTAAATTAATTGCATCTCATGCAACTATTTAAAATTTCTTAAAATAATTGCCCCAATGGAGGGCCTATGTTATAATTACTTTAATTATAGCATTTCCAACTTAATCATTTGTTTGGAAGATTTTATGGTCATTCTAATTACTATTAAGGTCTCACTTTGCACATTATCCATTTAGCATGCATATATCATATAATTGCATACATTCCCATACATCTCATGCATTCATGGATAAGCAGTAAATATGGTATGATCATGGACATTCTAAGGGATTCAATTCTGAGCCACCAAGAATTGAATCAGGGCATTCCTAGGTGCATTTCATTCATTCATTCATTTTACAAGAGTTGCTGAAGGAGTACATAATCAACACTTGATCTTGAATTCCTCCCACGTCCCACCAATGCTCTTGACCTCCGAACTTCTTGCAATCCAATATTACATGGTAATCCTTGGCATACCAAGGCGAATTTACAAGAACTTAAATAAATGAAATTACAACCCAAAAATTATTACAAACTTAATAATACATGCCCAAAATAAATTAAAATAAATTAATTAATTTACAATACCAAAGAAACATAAAAGAAATAAATCCAATCACATTGGTCCTTTATAGTCAATGATCATCCATCATGCATATCACTATTTAACAATTAAATAAAACATACATACTTAAATTAAATTGAATATCTCATATTCAACTTAAAAATCCGGATTTGAATATGATTCAAATAAATTTAAAAATTCAGATTTGAATCTCATTCAAACAAATTTAAAAATTCAGATTTGAATCACATTCAAACAACTTTAAAAATTCAGATTTGAATCACATTCAAACATTTTTTAAAAAATTAGATTTGAATCACATTCAAATATTTTTTAAAAAATCAGATCTGAATTTTATTCAATCAATTTTAAAAAATCAGATTTAAATATGATTCAAACAATTTTAAAAATTCAGATTTGAATCACATTCAAACAACTTTTAAAATTCAGATTTGAATCACATTCAAACAATTTTTAAAATTATGATTTGAATCATAATTTAATTGTGTGATAAAAATTCTAATTGAACAATTTAATTAGAAATAAAATGGATCTTAAATCATACAACAATTGCACATTCACCATCCATTTACCTTTGCACACCATTGTGATGCATCAACCATGCACACCATGGTGTTCATCATTTGTGCCACCACTTTGACTTTGCAACCAGTAATAAACTTTTGATCTCTTGATCAAACACACAATTAAATCATATAATCAACAATCTAAATGGAAAATATAGTGGCTCTGATACCAAGTGAAGGAACAGAAGCGTGAAAAACACAAGTTTATACCATTGAATTCAAAAATTTTCACCTAGGGTCACATGCATCATGCAAGATTTATTTTTATCTATTTGATTTCAATGATAAACAACATATTAAAACTCTTTTAATATGTTTTTGGATCTGTATTTGCCATTTAAGATTTTAAAATTAATCAGATTAATTTTAGAACCCTAGATTAAATCAAGAACGATTACACTAACCTCTTGATGCACTGCAGCGTGTCTGCGCCTTTGAGATTCGTCTTCAGGACACCAGATGTTGTCCCTCTAGCTTGTCCACATCAAGAACACCTATGGCAGCCCTTGAACAGCTTCTAAAGCCTTTTCTATTAATTAGAAAATTCAAGTTCTGCCTTTTAAGATATTAAAGATGTAAACAGGACACTAGAAACAATTTTTAGTGTTCTTAATTCAAGAGATTGATGGCTAATCTCTTTGAATTGATAAGAGATGAAGAAGAAGAGATAAAAACCCTCAAAGTGGCGTGACAAAGGAGTGTGGCTGCTGGTTGTGTTTTATTTTCTCATAACAACACTTAAATAGCTAGGTTAACACATTAAACCCTTGCTACATGTCACCCTTTGATTAGCTCTAGGTTTAAGTGACCCAATCATATTGTGCCAAGTGTCAAACCTATATTTAATCTTGATTTTAATCATCTTACATGATTAAAAAACATTTGGCAAGCTTATGTGTAATCCCATGTGTCACCATCTCATGATGCCACGTGTCACACTGTGAAATGACCAAAATGCCCCTGTGTCTTAATTTTGAGTTCTTAACCCAAAATAATTATTTTCTTCCTCTAATTAATTTATATCAAATATAAATTAATTAATTAATCTCTATTAATTAATTTCTCATTAATTAAATTCATATTTAAACACTTTAAATATAAATTTAACTTATATTATACATCCAATAATCTAGATTTGGTTTCAAGTCATGCTAGGGACTTTGCAATTTAATTGCAAACCAAATCAATTTAATTAATCAATTAAACTCTTTAATTAATTAATTAAATCATATTTAAATAGGTGATAACTTGTGTATGTGTGTGACTTACTAGGCTCATCACTAATTGGCAATGAGACATGATATCAACTCTTAATATCATCAGAACTCTTTCTTACCATAAATGATTTCTCTAAATCATTTTATAAACCTCATAGACCATGGTTAACACCTAGCATAGCATGCCATAGCCACCCAATTAGTAATAAGGTTTACCTTAAATGAACCTATAATCATATGTTACCATGCACTAGAATCTCTCTGTTACAAAATCCCAACTCAAGCTAGAGTCATGGTTTATGTCAAACTCCATTTGCTATGAATATTATGTTCTCTTTTAACTCTAGTTCTTGATTAAAAGATTTTCTCATCAGAAAATTTTTTCTGAATAAATCTATCTGTCCTGGCCAGGAACTTGAAATATCAAGAACAATTAAATGAACATAGGATTTTATCTCTATTTACTTAGAGGAACAGATTCCATCTTGATCAACACCTACCTCTATATATAACTAGTAGGAGCCAACACATGCCCATATACCCATACACAAGACAAGTATGAAAGCGAGATCAAACTCAAACTACCTATATACAAGATAACTGTGCTATCTCAGTCTAAAGATTATATGCATCGATATGATTTATGACAAAACATTGACAAGAGTAAACTCCATGTGCTTGTCATAAGTGTCACCGTTCGCCTACTTATCATTTATAAGTGCCTATCATGTTTGTTATATGGCATGAGACTCACCATTCCATCTTATTTATATCTCATATAAATAACTTGGGAACAAACATGAATACAATCTTTCTAGATAAGTCATGTCCTTATTATGAAGTATCCTCGATTGTGAACCTATTTATGATACTTCGTGCTAGAAATATTGTCACTCATATTCTTAACAACTTAAGAATAATATTTCTAACAAAATATCAATGGACCTTTTCTATTACACATAAATATATTATGTAAACGGAAAAGTGGAAATGCCTTTATTAATAAAATATGTACAAGATGCATACTAAATGATATGCTCTAGGGCATACTACTAACAATTCTAACTGTCACAAAACACCATTGGCTTGTTTTGTAACAACCTAAGATCACTCACCAAACGTTGCAACCATAATGCTCATCTTACTCTTTTGAATGTCAAACTAATATTTGTTGTGCATTTTAAATACCTCAAAATCAATTTCACAATGCCAATGCTCTTTCTCACGACATGTCATGTATCTACTCATAACACTAATTGAATGTGAAATGTCAGGTCAGGTATAATCAATAGTATACATGATGCAAAACACATCACTTGAATAAGGGACACTAAATATGTTCTCATTCTCCTCATCTATTTTCTATGACATGTTTATAGATAACTTAAAATGGACAGTTAATAAAACAGTCATAGGCTTAGCATTATTCATGTTGAAACACAGAAGTACTTTCTTAACATAGGCATGTGGAGATAAGAAAAGTTTTCTAACACTTATGTCCCTAGTGATCTCCATTCCCAATATCTTCTTTACAGTACCCAAATTCTTTATCTCAAACTCATCACTCAATTACTTTTTTAGTATATTAATTTGTGACATGCTTTAGCAACAATAAGCATGTCATCCACATATAACAACAAATAAATAAAGGAATTATCTGAAACCTTTCTATGATATACATAATTATCATATGAGTTATAGATAAAGCTATTAAAACCATAAATGTATCAATCTTTTATACCACTACCTAGGTGACTGTTTTAGACCATATAAATATTTCTTAAGTAAATAAACATGGTTTTCTATACCGAATGGCAAATCCTCAAGCTAACTCATAAATTTGCTCCTCCATCTCACTACGTAAAAATGATGTCTTCATTTCTAAATTCTCAAGCTCTAAATCATGAAAAGTAACCATAGTAAGTAAGACCCTGATATAATTATGCTTCATAACTGGAGAGAATACTTCATTAAAGTCAATCCCCTCTCTTTGAGTAAAGCCTTTAGCTACCAACAGTGCCTTATAGTGAGGTGCCTCTATCCCTATAGTGCGTTCCTTTTTCTTTAACACCTATTTATAGCTTACTAGTTT
Source organism: Hevea brasiliensis (assembly GCF_030052815.1). NCBI lineage: Eukaryota > Viridiplantae > Streptophyta > Magnoliopsida > Malpighiales > Euphorbiaceae > Hevea > Hevea brasiliensis. The sequence continues at coordinate 79,852 of NW_026614642.1, forward strand.
CTTTCTCTTAGGCAATATCACAAACTCCCAAGTCTAATTCTTTTAAAGAGATTCAATTTCATCACTCATAACACTGACCCACTAATGTGCATCTAAATAAGAAATAGATAGTCTATAATTATTGGGTTCATGCACATTAATTATCTCAGCAACTGATAAGGCATATGCAACCAAGCCTGCATATGCATAACTCTGTGGGTTTGATCTAGCTTCTCTATCTACTAATTACAATGCTATAGTTATTGTTGCTCAGGTGCATCCTCTTCTCGATCAGGATCTTACATCTCATCCTCTAGATCATTAGACTGAATTACTGAAGTATCAACCTTAAGCTCCACTTATTGTCTGACACCATGATCTGATTCTGCTATTGAATTCTCCCTTTAACTATCTAATGTAGAAGACTTATTAAATGTAACATCCCTGCTAATAATTAATCCTAGCGATTTTGGATCATTGCACCATAACTTATAGACTTCTCTCAGATGCATACCAAAAAAATATGCATCGACTCAAGCTTATCATCCCTCACAAGAGCATAAGTAAGACAACCAAATAATCTCAACTAAAATGACAATCAGTTGACACCAAAAAATTACCACAAGAGGTGCATCTTCAGTCAAGTGAGTCATAATCCTCAATTTTATTTTCATTACCAAATAATAATCAAATGCTGGGACTTGGAGTATAAGCTTGCTAAGAGCAATGATTATTTAAGCTGGAACTACATAGGGCTTGGCAATCCTCACACAATTCATGCACTTAAAGAGCTTTTAATTTCTAAGAAGTCAGATATTATTTTTTCTTTATGAGACTATTGTTTATGCTAATAAACTTGAAGAAATTTGAGTTCGTGTTGGTTATAAAGGTTGCTTTAATATTGACCATCTTAGTCATAATGGTGGTCTAGTTGTCTTACGGAGGTATGATTCTCTCGTAAATGTTATTGGTTTTCCCCAAAATTGTATTGATATGGTTATCTCTAGACTGAATAATGTCAATTGGAAATTCACTAGATTTTATGGTTTTCCTAAGCGTAGTAGGAGGCAGGATTCTTGGAATCTTTTGACTTACTTGGTAGGTTATTTTTCTCTCCCTTGGGCATATATAGCATATTTCAATGACCTGCTTAATATGGACGATAAGAAAGGTGGAAGTCCCCACCCTAAAACTTTACTATTGGTTTAGAAATAATATGGAAGATTGTCAACTCGTAGATCCTCTAAATAGTTATTCGTTTACTTAGGAGTGAGGAAGAGGTATAGATAGATGGTTCAGGAATGACTTGATAGAGTTACCTAATCCTGGTTAGATCTTTTTGCAACTTGTAAACATTTTAATTTGCATACTATTGTTTTACTTCACACTCTTATCTTACTAGAAACAGATTATACTCGTTGGATGGGTGACATGAGGCACTTTTGGTTTGAAAACTTTCGGCGTTCTCATTCAAATATCCATGATATTGTTAATATCTTGTGGGATGAGTCGACTTGGAATGTCATCATTAATAGAATTATTTTGTGCAGTCAAAGGCTTTAGGAGTGGGGTAAAACAATTAGGGGCAGTTTTAGGAGAGATGCTAATCATATTCATTGCGGGTTGGATGCCATTCAAGGCAATAAGTATGACATTTCTATTGCTATTGAGGATCAGCTAAAAGAGGATCTTAGTATAATCGTGGCAGATGAAGAAGTCTTTTGGAAATAGAGATCTAAAACATTTTTGTGTAAAGAAAGAGACAATAATACACATTTTTTTCCTTGCCTAAGCTTTTTCTCGAAATAAGTATAATTATATTAATGCCTTGCAAGATTCAAATGGCAATTGGTTCAAAAACAAGGAAGGAATGGGTAATCTTATTTTTCCGTAATTTAATGACTTATTCTCTGAGTCAGTTGGAGATTACTCTAGAGTGGTTAATTTAATGGAGTGAAAAATCTCTACTTTTGATAATGCTATATTATTTGCTCCTTTTACAACATAAGATTTTAGAAAAGGTATCTTTCAAATGCATCCTAACAAATTGTCAAGGCTAGATGGTATAAACCCAACTTTTTATCAGAAAATTCGGCGCATTATTGGTGATTATGTTATTAATAGTTGTCAAGAATAGCTTAGGAGTGGTGTGTTTCAATACTCCTTGAATAATACTATTATCGTTCTTATCCAGGAAAAAGAGAGTCCATCAACTCTTAAGGACCTTCGATTTGTCGCTCTCCATAATGTTTTGTATAAAATTATTGCTATAGTCCTGACAAATAAGCTAAAGACTCTCTTGCCTAATTTTATTTCTTTGGCTCAACTAGAATTTGTTTTGGGAAAACTCATTATAGATAGTGTTATGGTTGCCTTTGAGGTCATTTATCATATGAAGAGGAAAACAAAAGGGAAAAAAGGGAAGTAGCTCTTAAGATTGATATTAGTAAGGCGTATAAAAGTGTTGATTGGGAGTATCTGTGCTTGACTATGCTTCAGATGGGTTTTATTATCAAATATGGGTAAAACTGATAATGTTATATGTCACTCTTAAGAGAGGCCTTTGACAAAGGGATCCTCTCTCCCCTTATCTTTTTATTTTATATGCTAAAGGTTTATCGTCTCTATTCAAATAGGGCAACTAGGGGAGATATTCATGGTTATAGAACCCTTACTGTGTCACATTTGCTATTTACAGAGGATAGTTTTTCTTCTTCAAATCTAATGCTAAGGAGTGCTCTAATATCAAAACAAATCTTTACTACATATGAGACTGCTTTGGTGCAAGCTATAAACTTTTTAAAAAATATGGAATCTTTTTCAGCGTTAATACTTCTAATGTTGTTAAGGAAGAGGCTTCCAATATTTCGAGTGTTTTTACCCCTCTAGATCATTGGAGATACTTGGGTCTCCTATCTCTTATTAGTAAAGAAAAAGCAATAGGCATTTGCCTATCTAAAGGAAAGGTTACGAAAAAGGCTTTGTAGCTGGAAGGGTTAATTTATTTCTCATGTTGGAAAAGAAATTTCGTTGAAATCTATGGGCCAAGCAATCGCCACCTACTGTATGAGTGTCTTTTCTATCCTAATTTCTTTATGTGAGGATTTACAAAGAATGATGAATTCTTTTTGGTGGGGTGGGAATGGTCACAAAACTATTCACTGACTATCATGGGATATGATATGTTTGAAGAAAGAGTTTGGTTATATAGGGTTCCGAAACCTCCTCTATTTTAATTTAGCTTTGCTTGGCTAGCAAGGTTAAAGGATTATTTCTAGCCCAAATGCTTTTCTTAGCAGGATTCTCAAAACTAAATATTCCCCTCATAGGGACTTTCTTGAAGCAGAAGAAGGTTATAACCTTGGCTTTGTTTGGAAAAGTTTATTATAAGCCAAGGATGTGCTATCAAAAGAAATCAAGTGGAGAGTTGGTGATGACAATAAAATTAATGTGTGGGAGGATCCTTGGATTAACAGAATCAATAATTTTTGTGTTGATACTCCTCAATAAATGGACTAGAAGATCCCAAGGTGTTAGGTTTGAATAATAAGGATGGGTTTAGCTGGAATATTAATTTGTTGTCTGAATTATTTCTTCCCAATGATGTTGAAGATATCTCTCATATTCCCTTTAGCATGACTAGGCAAAAGGAGATGGAAATCTAGCATGTCACTAAATTAGGCAGGTATAATGTGAAATCTAGGCATCATTTGATTTTTAATTCCAGTGAGAATTTGTCTCACTTATCTGCCCCTGGAGATTAGAGAAGAGTGTGGAAACTACAAGTTCCTCCTAAAATAAAAAAATTTCATCTGAAGAGCAATGATGGATATTCTTCAAACAAAATTAAATTTGTGAAATAAAGGTATCAATGTTGACTCAAGTTGTGTTGTTTGCAAAGATGAGGAGGATGACCTGTATGTGTTCCCCTATTGCCCAAAAGAACAAGATTGCTGGAGATTTCTCGGCATTTCCACAGGGTCCCATTCTTACTCTTATTTTGGTGATTTGTTTAAGTATCTTTTTAGGATCTTGGATTCATGTATCATGGGGAAAATATGCACTACATTATGAAACTTTTGGTACCATCAAAATCACTTTGTTTGGCAAGACAGGAGAGGTCTTAGGAAATTATAAGCTCAACTATTAAACTTTTGGATGAATGAGAGTAGACAAATGCTAAGCAAGTTGACGCCTAGAATGCCAACAACCAAGTGCAACACATCTACTGGCTAAACCCACATTGGGCCCCAAATGTAACCTGAATGCAGGTATCTTTCATGAGTCTTGCAAGACTAGTTATGACGATGTTCTAAGGGATTCGACTGGGTCCTTTGTTTTAAGAATTTCAAGGTTTCAAATTATTGTTTTCCAACAAAAAATTAATGAGGTAATTAGATTAGGCAGACACTTATTTGGCTTCACAATTGTAATATGAGAGATATATAGAAGGAGGTTATTGTTGTTGTCCACTCTTTAGAAATTGATTTGTCAGAATTTGGATAGTTTGTTAATGATTGTAGGAATTAACCTTTTATTACATGGGTTTAATTGAATTTTGGATTCGGCGACAAGCTAATTTAGCAGCTCATACTCTAATTAGGGCAACTATATTATATGCTAGTCCCACCATTTGGTCTAATTCCCTAAATTCTTTATGCAGTATTCTTTCTTCTAATATTGCTCTAGCTTCTTTTACTTAGGATTTTGGATCATGGATTTGAATGTATTATGGAGACCTGTTATCTTTGGTTTAGTTTGGACCTAATTTGTTAATTTTTTTTTAAATATTCATAAAATGATTATTTTCCAATAAAAAATGTAGATAATTAAGGAAAACTTATATTACGAGTTAAAGTAGGGTCTTATAATTTTAAATTTCTCTATAGGATTAGTGAATTTATAAGACAAAATATAAAAATGTAGTTATACCATACTATTTTCGAATAAACCATTTTAAATTTCGAATAATAAAAATTCAGAGACCTAAGGAAGATTTTTTTCTGCTAACTTTTCTATGGTTCACCTTGCAATTTGTTATCATGTTAACATATTTTTTTTTATAAAATATTTTATCTAATTTTTTTCATATATATTTTTTGTACAGGAAGAAATATTGAAAGATGCAAATCAATATCTCAAAGATAAGGTATTAAAGAATGCTAACTATTATACAAAATTTCTGCTGAAATATATAAATCTTACCTCTTTTTCCTTGTTTTAATTATTTTTGGCAGATAGAGGATACCGTTGAGATTAGTAACTTTGCACCAATGACCACTAATACTCCATATCCACTAACTATACAAAATGAAATATTTGAGTTTTAATTAGGAATAGTGTGTGATGGGCATGCAGCAGTTCTTTCTGAGATGTTTTGGCTCAGCATTTGAGCTTCATGAATTGTTATAATTAATATCAAATTATATATATGTCTAGGTTGCCCATTACATGGAAAATTGGCAATAATGTTCTCCTCAAACAAAATACTGTTACAGACAGTTTCAATATAATTAATGATGAGGTTTGATATTAATCAACTTATTTGTTTTTTTTTTTTTTCGTTATTTTAATTGTTTCACAAATAGCATGTGTAGTTAGAATTTAAAAACAACTGGAAATTCTTTTCCACACATCCTATATCTTGAGTTCACAGTGAATTAGATTCAGGCAAAGGAAATTCCACAACATATGCCAATATAGGCTTCCACTTGCAAACACTGACGTAAAGTCCACACTAAACTCACTGTCTGTATACAAACATGTGGCTAATTTTTGCACTAGAATGCTGATATCTTGAACTAGTACTTGAACAAAATTATTATTATTATAATATGCAAAAGGTCTGTTACATCCATCCCTTATCAATTTATTAAACCACTCAGTGCATGAGAAAATATATGTACATGTGTGTATGCAAAAACAAGATACGTTAAAGAGGAATTTATTTGTCCCTGAGGTATATCCTTCCATCATCTATCAGAAAGAAGAATTTTTTTGATACAAGAGCAAGGATTGGACAATATAAACAGCAATGCTCCTGCCAGAAACTTAATCTTCAAGAAATGGATAATCAGTATAACCAATCACAGGATCAGGTGTATAGAATGTTTCTCTGTTGTACTTGTTGAGAGGAGCATTAAGCTCAAATCTCCTTGGCAAATCAGGATTGGCTAGGAAAAGACGACCATAAGCAACAAGATCAGCACGGTTTTCTGCTATAGCTTGATTTCCATCTTCCCTGCCATAGCCACCAGCAACAAGAAAAGTCCCCTTGAAAGCCTTTCTCATGGGCAGAAGACTGTCTGGACATTCAGACTTCTCTCCGAGTGTTTTCATTCTTGGCTCAACCATGTGACAATAAAGAATTCCATATTTATTCAGGGATTTGGCCATGTAAAGTCCCAAAGCATTAGGATTTGAGTCTCCAGATTCCATATAGTTTGCAAATGGAGATAATCTGATTCCAACTTTGTCTGCTCCTATCTCGTTAGCTACAGCTTCAACTATTTCCAAAGCGAAACGGCAGCGGTTCTCCAGAGATCCACCGTATTGATCTGCACGATCATTCACCTGATCTTTCATAAACTGATCAATTAGGTAACCATGAGCCCCATGAATCTCAACTCCATCAAAACCTGTAAAGCAAACAAGAAAATGAAAAGCAAAAAAGGATTAATTCAATAACTCTGAAAACAAAAACACTTGTGTGCTCCAATGTTACTTAAAAAGCCTACCAGCTTCCATAGCATTCCTTGCTGCAATTCTAAAATCATTCACGACTTGTGGAATTTCATCTGTTCTTAGTCGCCTTGGAGGCGTGAACTGGACAACATCAGTGTCATCACATCGAATTTGTGGGGTCAAAGGCTTGTCAGTAGAAGAGATTGGAGCTTGCCCATTGGGCTGAAAACCTGTAAACACCAACAATTGATGGAAAATCAAGATGAAGACAAAGAGGAGCATTCATAAAACAGAGCACTTTTAAAACATAAAGATGTTATATGGCTACTATAGACGAGTAGCATGTACCCACTAATTGAGGGCATAATCACCAAAGAAGCCTTTTTGGTAATATCAAGTTCATCAAAGTGCGAAATCCAGCTTAATGTTTAAGCAGTGGCAACAGATACAAACGTCCAAAGCACACACCTGAATTTGAAGCTCTTCCAACATGTATAATTTGACAAAAGAATATACCGCCTTTGGCATGAACAGCATCTACAATAGGTTTCCACGCCTCAACTTGTTCTTTGGTCCAAATACCAGGAGTAAAGTTAAGCCTTTAGTAAATGGAAACAAACCAGAAAAGTTATTGCGAGACTTCAAATTTCCCCAATTACCCTTTTCAATTTGTGAACATAAAAAATACAATATCCAGCTAAACTCTTAAAAATTAGAACAGAAATTACCCTTGAGCAGTGTCAGAAATTCCCGTTGCTTCAGCTATAAGAAGACCCCCTTTGGTGGTTCTCTGAGAGTAATACAAGATGGCATGTGGCTGAGGAACATTGTTGTAAGATCTCTGCCTGGCTAGTGGAGGTAGAACAATTCTGAAAGATAAACATTAAACGATGAATCAATACCATAAAGCTTCACAATTTCTATGCCAACGGAGCTTGCAAATAGAACTCTGCCCTTGTAGCCGTAAAAACAATTGAGAGAGAGCATTTGATTGGCTTGTATAAATCATTAATCATGGAGTCAACTGCAAGATAATGGAATTCTAAACAATGTGGGCATTAGTATTACCTATGAGAAAGGTTGAACTTCCCCATCTTGTATGGTGTGAGAAGAGGAATAGTGGGGGATTGAGCAGATATGTTAGTGTTGTTTGAGTCATGTTCTTTTTGCTGAACTTTAGTTTCCAAAGTCATTTCAAAGAACTCGAAGGATTTTAGCTAGAAATGAAAAATAAATGAAAGCAGAATGGAATGGAGAAGCCCAGCAGGGGAAGTGGGTATTTAAGGAATCCAGGAGCAGACAAGCCGGTGGCGTATATGATGGGGAACCATTGGGAAAAAGCAAATGAAGGTTCCTCCAAGCATTCAACTTTGGTGTTTGAAGAATCGAAGAGCGGCTTATCAGTCCCAATCCCACAGGCAACCATATTGGTTCAATTCTTCTCTTCCTTTGTGTTTTGTCGAAATAGCCTTGACGTATATGATGAGGGATGGTTTTTCATTGTAGGGGAAAGTACAATTTGCATACTCATAACGTGGTGGTTTGCATTCTCACGTAAAGATGGCAGCCGCTAAAATTACTCATTTCGAATTCAAACTTCAACACTAATATATTCAGTATACAAATTTATCTGGAACTTAATTAAAATTTATTTTAAATTATTTGAATCTGTTTTGACCTGATTATTAGTAATCGAATAATAATATAATTTATTTGATTTTATATATTTTATTTTATAATTGATATAAAATATATTTTGTATTAATAATTTAGGTTTTAAAAATTTGATATTTTTATAAATATTTAAATTATATTTATTTTAAATATAATATATAAAAAATTATAAATGTATTATAAAAATATATATGTTTAAAATTAATTATTCATTTATTTGAATGAATTTAGAATGGATACCCAATAAACTCTTGAAATTGATTTGAATTCAATATGAGTATATTTTTTTTAAAATTTGTAGTAAACCTAATTATATATTATATGAACCCATTACAATATCATTCGGTCAAATTGAATACTAAAAAATAGTTGACCATTATCATCAATTGAAAAATGCACAACAATTTAGTAATCGATTCACATCGATTGCTAAATTTAGCAATTCATTTAAAAACCAATCGATTTGTGAGTTAGTTAATAATAGCAACTTATTCAAAATTGAATTGCTAATTGTGTATTCAAAATTTTTATAATGTAAATTTATAACCAATTTAGTAATCAATTGCATTTCAATTATTAATAGTGATCGCTTCATGAATTAATTGTTAAATTTTTATTTTACATTACTTTATTAAAAAATTTAAAATCACAAATCGATTATAAAATTAATTATAAATAGTAATTAATTTCAGTTCATTATAAAAATCAGTTGTAAATCACCTGTATTTTTAGTGGTTCGACATTGTTCAATAATTAAAGGCATATCATTCATTTAATGGGTATTAATTTATTTTTTAAAGATCATATTAATAAACCAATGTTTTTGCTTGATCACATGACAAGTAATTATATGTTAAATTTAATACTATTTATATTTTTAATAGATTAATTCTATTGCTTTATATTAATTTTATACAATAAAGTACATGTTTTATATAATCATTATGAGTCAAATTCTAATTTTCTTTTTCATTTATTGATTTTAAGGTTTTAAATTCAAATATTTATTAATTTAATAAAAATTTTTTAAATTGCTGAAAATTATACAGAATTTTTTTTAAGTAGGTTTAATGAATAATAATAATAATATTATATTATTTAAAATTAAATTCAAAAGGTAAATCGAAATAAAATAAAAGTCATTAAATAAAATTTAAATTTATCTAATCCGATATTGTTCAATAATTAAAGGCATATCATTCATTTGATGTGTATTAAATTTGAGTTTTTATTTTTTTAATCTCTCTAAAAAATAAATTAAATTTTAAAATTTTTGTAACATTATTGATTTTTCTAAATGTGATATCATATTTTCAGAAATAATTTTAATATTATTAAGCCATCCGGAGTCAAATTAAGAACATGTCTTAAAAGAATATGAGTTGACATTAAATGATTTGGAAAAATCAACACCAAGTACTGGCAGCCAACCATTGGATTCTGGATTTGCTGACGTATGTGCTCACCTATGACCTTTTTCCTTCTAATAAAAACCCTGTTTGTCTTGTGTAAACTGAATTCAACGTCCAAGTTCTAGGGCTGCACTCGGTTTATAAAAATCTGATTTGCGAGTCAAATTTTAATTTAATTTTTAAACTTCTTTCAATAAATAAAAAAGTTAAAACTTATCATTTTTGATAGTTATAGAGTCAGAATTTTTAATTAGTAGAAATAAAAATTTTATATTCTTATATTCATAAAATATTTGATAAAAATTTATATTTTTTATTTATAAAATATTAACTCATTAACTAACTTTGATAGAAAAATATATATATATTGACTCGTTGGCTAATAAACAAATATACCTTTTAATAAAAAATAATATATTAAAAGTTCAATTTATTAAATTTTACCTTGAAATAAAATATTCAATATTCAATTATATTATTTATTATTATCTCGTAAGAAATCATGAAAAAAGTTATATATTTGTTTTATATATTGTCTTTAATTATTATATAAAATACAAATATTAATAATTATCAATCAATTAAAATATATAAATAATATATTCATATTAAAATATATATATATATATATATATATATATATATATATATATATATATACACACACTTTCTAGGAGAGTAAAAGATTTTTAAAGTAAATACTTATTTGGGAGAAAAACTTTTTAAAGGAGGTTTTCAAAGGTTTAAAAACCTTAAAAACTCATATTTTTTCAACTTACCAAATTGATGGATTGGGAAGGTTTTGCTATCTTACCTTTCATTACCTTATCTTATCTTATTTGAGTTATGTGAGGTCAATTCTCTCACTAATGAAATCTTAGCTCCGTACCTGATTATTGGTTTATTAAGATTTAAAAAGTAGCTTATTATTTAGACTCATGAGTTAGCTGGTTTAATAAACTTGTGAGCCGACTAGTTAAATAAATTCATGAGGCATATCATTTTTAAGTTCAATTATATTAATTATTAAATTTTCTAATGTTTATAAATATATCAATTTTATTTATACTTTTCTATAAAATAATATATTAATAACAACTGTTCAAAATTAGGATATAATTACATTATGTACATAATATAAAATATAATTATTTGAAAATAAAATCTAGTTTTAAATGAAGATCAAGTTATCTTTTATATAAGAAATAAAGTTAAAATATTAAATGATTTTTTTTTAATTTTCAGTATATGTGATATGTGTATTTTATATAGCCATTTAAGTTAGATTTCACATTCATTTTTGTAACACCCTCACCGTAGATAGTCTGTACATTCTACTGTTCCAACGATCAATATCTGTTCGGACAGTCAGACTATGTGAGACTACACTTAAACTACAGTAAAGAGACCTAAATTAATGAAATAAATGTAAAGAAAATTTAATAAATATAGCAAATAATTTTGGGACCCAATTCTAAGGTTTATTTAGGTAAAAAAATGACATTAAAGATGTTAAAGAAAATTTAGAGAAAATAAAATAAAATTTAAGAGAATTTAATTAATTAGTACAAAAATAATAAAAATAAACCGATGAGTACCTCGAAGGGCATTTTGGCCATTTCACCCCCCAGAGGTGAATTTTGACCTAAATATCAAAATAAAAATTTGGATAATAAAATAATTAACATAAATTAAAAAAATTTATGAAATGAATGAGAAAATGAGAAAAGAAAAGAAAATGAAAAAGGCTTATGACATAAAATAAAAATTAAGTACAATGCAAACATATTTATATAGACACAAGATGACAAAAGCCACCAACCATCTTCTTCCTCCCTCTTCTCTCCCTCTTTTGGCTGGCACACATGCTCTCTTCTTCCACCATTTTCTTTCAAGCTTTAAGCTTGAATTCCTCTCTATCCATCCACTAAAACCCATGGTCCCCTTCATTAAAAATACTTTTCACTCCATAAGGAAGCCATAGATACCCATAAGAAGCAAAGGAAGTGAAGTTTAACAAGCTACAAAAAAGGTTAGTGCACTAATCCCTCTTCTTCTCTTCATTAAACATGAAAAACATGTTTAGACAAGTATAAATATCATGAAAATAAAAAAAAATCTTGAGGAAAGAACCCTTGAATTTTCGGCAACCATGGAACCTTGAGGTTTGTTACTTTCAAGTGATGAAAAATGGTTCCATGAGAATGTGTGATGAGTTGATATGTTTGGGAGTTTGATTTTGTAGTGTTTGTGTAAATTTGAAACTTTGAAAACTAGGGTTGTGTAAATGCTTGAGGACTTTGTGTAAAATGCTTGAAATTGACCTATTGAGTTGAGATTGTTGCTTATAGAAGGGTCATGCATGCAAATTAAAGTAAGGAAGTTTGAGGAGATTGAATTTTGGAAGTGTCAATTTTCTACAAGTTGGGACTCAATGAGTCCAGTGGGTTTGTGGAACCATTACTGAAAATGTGTAATTCTAATTGGTATGAGGCCAATTGAAGGTGAAATTAGACTCAAAATAGCCCATTTTTTGTGGAGACACTATGCCTAAATTTTGTCAAAAACTTGACCTAAACACTGCCCAAATCCGGATTACCATGCACCAAACCCAGAAAATAACCAAATAAATAGTACATGTTCATTTGGTCATAACTCCCTCTATACTGGTCCAAATGACCTGAATTTGATACCATTGGAAAGCCTAGATATAGGGCTACAATTTCCATGAAGACCACTTAACCCATAAACGCCAAAAACTAAACCAAATTGCTGGCCCAAATTGGGTCACAAAACTGCCTAGAATTAGGTTGTCCAGAAACTGCTGGATATAAACTCACCAGACCAGTTTTGGAAAAATTGCCATAACTTGGTCTATAAGAACTCAAACGTAATAAAACCAGTGGAAAAATGTCCACAAGACATAGACCTACAAAATTTTTGTTTTGACCAAAACCCAGAAATCAAGATAACTAGGTCCAATAGTTAGAACAAATCACTGCATCAAAATCTGCAATCTGACCAAACTTTACTTGACCCCAGAACAGTCTTTTAGTCATAACTCCCATTAGAAAAATCCAATTGAGATGAGCCATACCTTTCCAGAAACCTGAGAGACAGGGCTACAACTTTATGTTAGAGACCTTCCTCAAACTATGCTTGTAAGAACCTCAAAAAGTGACCTGCAGTCACTGTCCTGAACTGAGCCCCTGTTGGCATAGGGTACATGAGCCCAGGTCAGTTATTTGGCCATAAATAACTCCACAAAACTTGAAAAATTGTGATAAAAAATTCAGAGTGATCATAAGACATAGGACAACAATTTTTATGAAGATCACCATGCCTAAAAGTGACTGCAACATGTTCCATTAATTAGGTAACCTCTAAGTCCAAAAGCTGCCTAGTTATGGAACCAAAATCTGAAAATGAGTCAGTTATGGTTATCCGACCATAACTTGAGTTCTAAAAATCAAATTGACATGATTCAAAAGGGAAAATAAAGATAAGACATAGAGGAACAACTTCCATGAATGAAGTGTGGCCAAACAGTGGCTACAAACTGATCATATGGATAGGTAAAAGTAAGACACAAAAACTAAAACTAAAGAACTGTCCATGAGATAAATTATCTAATGGTAGGAATTTAACCCTAGCAAGCCATTAAACACTAAATTACATGAAAGGGGTATGTGGGACCTTTTTTTCTACTATAAAATGATATGTACATTTCAAAGAAAAAAGTAATAATGTGTAATTGCTCAATTTGATGTGTAAAGTCCAAACAGTGAAACTGAACCTAAAGAAAGGTTCGCGAATTAAATTGTTTTTAGTAAGGAATTATCCCTAATAAGTCATTACATGCTAAATTACATGAAATAGGTATGTGGAACCTACTTTCTCACTACAAGGTGACATCAAATTAGTTGATACATAAAATGTAAATTTACCTAAATAGTTTGCTAAACACATAAGTTATGGGAAAATACACTTGGAACCTATGTTTTCATCATATATGAAATAACAATACTATAAATATGTATAGTACATGACATAAAATAATGAGAGTGATAAATATATAAGTTATACGAACAAGTGCTTGGGACCTATGTTCCCATTATAATAACATGGAAATGGTGTAAAGCATAAGTAGTACATGAAGTAAAATAAAAATATGTTATGAATCCTAAATAGCACATAGCATAAAATAATAAAACTATAAGTGCTTAATAGTACTAATTTGCCAAAAGTATGCCTAGGCTTATATGTATATAGCTGGATCAATTGGTATACCAAGTAGGGACCACAGATTGCAGCACTGCTTACAGAGCAAATCATGAACTGACAATATATGTCTAATATGATTATTCTACAGGCTATATGCCTACCCATTGGCCATTGTGCCTAACCTTATTTCTGGCTTTACAAGCCTGACAGCAGGCCTCGTGCCTGACAGCTAGCCTCGTGCCTGACAGATGTATACAGGGTAGACATATGGCTGTCTAACCTGTATACTCCCATATATCTAGCATTATAGCTTATTATAGGTTACTTGAGCATAAATATTCTAATATGACATGAAATACATCGATATGACTTAACATACACCAATATGATTCTAAAGACTCTAAAATGAGTTTAAAAAGCTAGAGAAATGAATAGAAAAGATACTGATAAATTTAACTGTTCCCAAAGTGTAGAAAATTTATAAATGTCTTAGAATTGATGACAAATTCACTTATATGAGTTTAAGGAGACTGAAATGAGATATGTGCATAAATAAGATCCTGATAAATATATTGATTATAAAGTGCTATAAAATATGCAATTGACCTAGAATTATGAAATTACACCTATTATTATCATTTTAAATCATTTAGTTATTCTGCCTTAAGATTATGCACCACTAAGCAAATTGCTTAGCGCGTTGGATTTTTTATCGCGTAGGTACTGGAGATCAGCAGCCACTATAGCAACAACTGCCACAGTCGTGTTCTGACCGCAATTGACCAGATCTGCATATAGTCTAGAGTTCACCTCATTAGTCTTTTGTATTTTGGTAAGGCCCATATATGGACTAGTATTTTGGTTCATTATGTATAATCATGATGTAATCACTAGTTTGTGATGTAAATAAAAATTATAAATATAATTTGAGTTGTAAATAAAGTTATGAATTTTTGTATATAAATTTTCATATGAATGAATGAATTTCTTGAACTGATACGATATGATATGACTATGGATATATAAGACAGATATGAAATTATTTTTAATAGGTAACTACTGGAACCCACCTGATGCTATTAAAACAGAATAAGATAGGGTGCTCTGACACCGAATGTGGCACTCGTCGCTCGGCTATACAATAGATGGGTAAAGGGCGTCACAATTTTAATGATTTATTAGTTATTTTTAGTTAATTTTATTAGTCATTTAGTTAATTTTTCATAATTGTCAAATTTTGGATTAATTTTGTCACACCTTACCCCTCTGTAAGGTATAACATGATCCCGTAGAATACTTAATGAACTACCGAACTTCACCTACCGATAACTCATTAAGCACCCTACAAGGGATTTTAAAACAATTTCTTACTTTTGGTAAGTGGTGAGCATTTCTAATAAGTATTTAAAACATGTACTTAAGTGAAAAGCTAGTTGGAAATTTTGGCCCATTTTATTTTTTCGCAAATTTTATAAAAATTTTGACAGAGTTTCCTCTGTATTTTGAGAAAACTGTTCTTCAAATACCTGTAAAAAGCACTTCTAAAAATTTTTCTCAACCACAACTTCAATTTCACAATCAAACTCTATCAATTTCAACAATTCCACAATCATTTCATTTGAGACAAAACAATTTATATACATCCTTACAAAATTCACATCAAAAGAAATACAAACTAAATTTTATTACAAACTTCATACAAATTTTGTACAAGCTGCTCAAGACCCATTTACATGTCCATACCTTTATATGCAATACATACATCAAAATAAATATTTACAGGCAGGGTATAAATTATACCCGAAGACTTCAAGATGATAGCTCCTCACACCTCAAAGAAATTTCACTGCTTCTTCTAGTCTCTCAGATTCACAAAGAATAGAAGCTATTGCTAAGTACTAGAACTCAGTGGTACACAATATACTAAAATAATCTTTATGCAAAAATAAAGTCACATTTATTCAAAAATTTGACTAAACATGAGCATTAAACACAAAACATGAATTATGAGATTTTAATGCAAACCAAGTTCATTTCAAAGTATCAAAACACATTTCATAAAACCCACAGTTAGATCATGCCATTCGAAACAAATAGAATCTCAATAGCCAGAGGCTAAAGAGAAATCATATCACAAGGCTAGCTAGCTCAAATATATGGATATCCATTCACATCCTCTTCTACTGGCACACCTTAACACTTCTCCAGAGAAGGAATCAAAATTCGAAACTAATTACCCCCACTAGTCGTGCTAGTGAGGTGTTCAAATATGTGGTCATGACACTGTGGTTTTAAAACTTATCTTAACAATTTGCTAAACATTGCTATTTCAAATATACACAATAACTTTCACAGTTTAATCAAAACATCATAAATAATGTCACAAATAAACTTTCAACAATTCCAAATCACAAGTAAAATACATATTTCGTTCACTTTATCAATGAATTTTAAAGCATGAAGATGTTGTGCACAAACCTCAAATGAGTCGCCTTTTGGCCTTAACTCGACTCCTCGGGTTCTGTCCCGGTATTCTTTTCCACTGAAACACACAATTTTATAGTGTTTCAGTACCATAATTTAACATAAATCCAAAAATAAATTTAACTTCACTTATACCTAGCTCTAACGTGCTAATTTCGACGTTCTTGAAATTTTGTGTTTCGGGTTACTATTCACTGCACTATTCAAGTCAAATAGTTGACTTTCTAAGGCTTAATAGGTATGGGAACTCCAACTTCACCCACATACCACATTTTGGTCATTAAACTTGTTGGTTTTGGTCGTTTTCTCAAAGCTTAGGTCATTTTGGCAAAATTGCCAATTTTCGGTTTTGGAGTTCTAAGTTGCACTATTCCATTGGTCAATCTATTGTTGGAATTTGACAAAACTTCCTTCATAGAAAATGTTTCTTATTATCTTAAGTGTATTCTCATTTTTGGATCACCTCAAGCGGAGTTTTTTAGCTCAAGTTATGGCCAAAATAAAATTACTGTTCACGTGCACTGTTCATGTTGAGATTTTGAGTTCTGGCAGATTTTGATCCAAATTTGGTCAGTAATTTGATTAAGTTAAGTTCATCTAAATTTCTTCATATGAAATGTTCTACTATGTCTTAGGTTTCCATCGGTTCAAGAATCGCCTAAATCGGAGTTTTGTAGAGAGAGTTATAACCCTTCAAACATTACTGCTCAATAGAAATTCTGCAGAGTTGCAGGTTTGGTAACTCAACTTTGCTCAATAATTTGAATGGGTTAATGGCATAATTTGGGGTGGTGTTCTTCATAACAGTTTTAGATATATACCTTATCTAATTGCTGGTAAAATTTCAGGTCAATTTGACCTTCCTAGCTTGAGTTATGACCAAATGAACAATTACTATTCATTTGGTCAGTTTGGTGCAGTGGCAGCCTGCTCTCATTTCACTTTGGTCAATTTGTTCACCCAGTTTTGGTCAGTTTTTGGGCATGGTTCCTCTATGAAAATTGTGCTCTTTTATGTCTATTTTCATCCCTAATTTGTGGCATATCAATTGGACTTGTAAAATTTGAGTTTTGGTCCTTCAGTGGTTTGGTCATGTTGCAAGAAGATGACCATTGGACCTACGAATTTGGTTTTCATTCCAACAATTCCCACACATCTCTTTTGGTCATTATTGACCATTTTCATCTCACAATAAACCAAAGTCATCATTTACCAATTTCTTAAATTTTCTCCCAAAACCCTAAGGGTCAAGAACCCTAATTCCTCAATTTCCTCAATTCGTGAATTCTAAGTGTACAAGTCTCACTTACTTACTCAATCAAGCATGAGTACCTCTTTAATTCTAACAATTTCTATCAAACCCTAATTAATTTCATGCAGACCAACTTTCATAAAGCTTCATACATGAGTGATTTCTTGAGTTTCTATGTAATTTGCTACTTATTCAAGCTCATTTCTATGCATTTTACTCAAATTAAGTTAGAGAGGACTTACTTGTTGAGCGTAATTTGTAATTCCAAATCCTCACTTCTTTTTGATCCTTCTTATTTCAAATCTCTCTATCAAAGCCAAAGAGCAAGACCTTACTTTGGTGAGTATGAAATTTGTGAAGGAATAATAGGGTTTAAGAAGCTTAAATGACCATTAATGGAGGAAATTGAAAAGAAAAAGAAAGAGAAAAGAAAGGGGAGCCGGCTGAATTTTTTTAAAGAAGAAGAAATGACTTTTCCTTTTAATTTTTTAAGTATTTTAAGTGAAATTTTATGTATTTGACTTGGTCAAAAAAGTTGGGAAATTAAAATTTATTTTTGACATCACAATGATGTCATCCACATGATGCAATAAACATTTTTCTTTTCTTTTTCAATTTTCTTAAATTTCTTATTAGTTCTTTAATCTAATCCTTGATTCAAAAATTTTTATTTCTCCGATTTTATTAGACAGTTAGGTCAGGAGTCAGCTCTCGGGGTCAATTGACCAAATTGCCCCTCGCCGGTTCATCCCGGTTTGCAATTAATTCCATATTTCTTTCGGCTCCCTGACCTAATTATTTGACTGGCTTAACAGTTCTTTTCCGTGATTTTCTCTTTTCCACTGTGTTCATAAGGGTCCTAAGGACCGCAGCGTCACTTTTTACGGTTCGAAATTTGAGTTTAAAACGACTTCGCAGTCATTCCCGAGAAGGTCACCCATCGCTGTGACTCTCGGCTATTTTAACTTCTTTTGTTCTGTTTTTCTTATTTATACTTAACTAATTGAACATTACTAATTATTTATGTTTGTGGCTTCTCTAGTTGTCTTAAGTGTGGTTCTAATCCCCTTAATTGTCCGGACCGACACCGGTCACCGGAACAGTGAAATCTACCAGGCTATGCAACCGGGGGTGTTACAAATTTGTCATTTTGCTTTTGTTTTATAGATAAAATGGTATTTTTAAGGGACTAAAAGGTAATTATACAAGTGAAGAGGGATTTCTAGGTCCAAAAGTACTTAAATAAAGCTTGAAATTAGAAGAATGTGAAGTTGCTGAAATCTACACAACCTATTGCACAGGCTATACAGCTTTTGCATAGAAATCAGAAGTAACCGTGAACCTATCGAAAAGTGCATAACTTACTGTACAGCTTATGCAGGCTCCTTATGTAGCTTCACAGAAGAAATCTTGCACCTGTTGAAATCTGCACAATGTGCCGCATAGCTTGTGCACTTTCACGCATTCTCTTGTGCAGCTTCATGGAAGGAATTTTCAAATGACCAAAACTTGCACAACTTACTGCACAGCTTGTGCAGACTCCCTGTGCAGCTTCACAAAAAACACCTCAATTGGCCAAAACTTGCATAACATGCTGCATAGCCTGTGCAGTTTGGTTGTGCACTTTCACGGAAGACTTCAAAACATACAGAAACTTGCACAGGCAACCTGCACAGCTTGTGCAATTTCACAGGAAGCCTCTGCAAACTGTCAAATTTGCACAAGATCTTACATAACCTCTTGCATAGCTTGTGCACAATTTCATTAATGGGTTGGAAGGAAGATCTTCTCACACGAATCATTACCTCACACATACCATTTTTAAGGCTTTTGTCAGAGAATATATTTAAGGACAATTAACTCATTTTGGCTTTAAGAAGTAAGGCGAAAGACACAGAAAAGAAAGGAAAAGGAAGTAGCAGCCAACATTTTTTCATTTCTGGACTAGATTTGGAATCTTATTCTTTTCTTCACTATTTCAACATTTCTTTTACTATAGTTCTTAGTTTATTTTCTAGATTTATTTCCTCAATGGCTTAAAATCCTTTGTATTAAATATGGATAGCGAGTAATTTTTCTAAGATTCTAAAGTTTGGGTATATAATATTTAAGATATTTTGTGGATTTTGATTGGGTAATTCATATTTTATGGCTTTTATAAGGTTTTATCCATTTTTTGTGTGCCTAATGACATGCTTAGTGTAGGATCCCATAAAGTATTGTTCATAATTCTTGGTTAAAGCACCGAAAGGAGAAAATCTTGAGATAAATAATAAAGAAATTGGATTTAATTAACTTAGATCTAAAAATAAACTAAGGATTAAGAGGATTAACAGATTGACTAGGGAACCTAATGAGTTGTAGTTAATTTCAACTCCATGAAAGTAGGATTGAGTTAATTAAGACACTCTTTGTCTCAGTCGAAAGAGTATGCAAAGGATTTAAGAATTAATCTCTTTGAAACTTATAATTTCCATGTGTTTGGATGATTAATTTAAAATGTCAAAATAGCTTGAATATGAATCCCTAAACTCTAGAATCACTCTATTATTTTTGTTGATTGTTATTTGATTTTGATTGATTAGTAATTTAATTCTTACCTTACTTCATTTCGTTGAATCTATTTCCTACAATTATAAGTAAATTTTCCATTTAGATAATTTCTTTTTTGAATTTCGAAACATACCCTTTAATTCCTAATCTTTTCATTTAATTACTTTCTAGTTTAAATTTAGCTAAAACTATTTTATTTTATATCAAAAAATCAATCATTAACATAACTCTTCAAGGGAATGATATCTTATCTATACTACTTGTGTGATCCGTGCACTTGCGATTAGGCCACATCTTATTTTTGGCGCCATTGCCGGGGAGTTATTTGTTTAAGATTGAATTTATGGTTGTTTTAGCTATTCTAGATTTTTATTTTTGTATTATCCTTTCACTTTGTGTTTGTTTGATCTTTTTAAGTACTTTTTGATCTTTTATGAGAAGAGCCAAAAGCACAAGTGACGCATCTCTATTGTTCAATCCTGAAATTAGGTCTATACAAGAAAGAGAAATTCTTGCCTAAACTTGGTCTATCATAAACTCAATATAAATATGTGGGACCTATGTATTTAATAGGTGGATTTTACCATACATCATGTAACTTGGATCCATAATGAATCAAGTTTAGACAAGAAAAATCCTTAATTTAAAGAGTAATTTAGAGGAAATGAGAAGTTACGATGAAGAGAATTAATAAGTTACCAAAAGTATTGTGTAATTTTATTTGCACAAAATGTGTGGATATAGGACTATTTTATATTATAATATAAAGAATATATTTCACAATGGGCAACAATAATTAAGTAGTGGTATTGGTAACAACTATATATCAATTTTACCATTGAAGTAGTGTGCATGTAGTTAGTATACAAATATTTACTAGTCAAATTAAAATAATTTTTTAAAAAGAAAATTAAACACTTCATTGGGTTTTTTTTACTTTTTTTTTTCCCTCTTGGTGTGCATATTCCTGTTGCTTAATTACTTTATTAAGTGCAAAGTAATATTGTATGGATAGGATGCAATAGAGGAGATCAACATGCTGAAGAAAGAAATTGAGATACTCTAAAAAGGAGTCATGTAACACCCCTATTTGTATAGCCTGGTATATTTCACTGTTCCGGTGACCGGTGTCGGTCCGGACAATTAAGGGGATTAGAACCACACTTAAGACAACTAGATAAACCATAAACACAAATAATTAGTAATGTTCAATTAGTTAAGTATAAACAAGAAAAAGCAGAATGTAAGAAGTTAAACGAGCCGAGAGTCACAAATGATGGTGACCTTCTCTGAATGATCTGCAAGTCATTTTAAACTCAAATTTCGAACCGTAAAAAGTGACGCTGCGGTCCTTAGAACCCTTATGAATATGGTGGAAAAGAGAAAATCACGAAAAAGAACTGTTAAGCCAGTCAAATAATTAGGTCAGGGAGCCGGAAGAAATATTGAATTACTTGCAAACCGGGATGAACCGACGAGGGGCAATTTGGTCAATTGACCTCAAGAGCTGACTCCTGACCTAACTGTCAAATAAAATCGGAGAAAAGAAAATTTCGGAATCGAGAATTAAATTAAAGAACTAATAAAAAAATAGAAAAAAAAGAGAAAAATGAAAAAGTAAAAAGGGTGATGACATCATGCATGACATCATGCATGATGCCATAAAAGGTATAATTAATAAATTAATTAATTATGTTTTTGTGGTCTTCCATAACTAAAATAAATAAAGAAAAGAAAAGAGAAAAAAAAACAAAAATCACTTCTTCTTTTCCCTTTGTTGCCGCCCCATCTTCCTCCATAAATTCCCATGAAAATCCTTCATCTAAGCTTACATCTAAGCTTAAATTCCTTCACCCAATTTACACAACTCCCCTAAAAACCTCACTAGACCTTGCAATATCAACTTAAGAACAAGAAAGAAAGAAGAAAGGAGGAGAGAAATTGAAGAATTGGTGTTTAAGTTGAGGTTAGTTTGTTAACTTGTCATTTTTCCATTTTAAATGCATATGTGATGGTTGAAATGAGCTTAGAATTAATAAAATGAAATGAAAATATGGGGGAAGGACCATTATTGAATTTCAGCCAGCTTGAAGAAGGAACATAAATTGTATGGTTTGATGCATTAGAATGAGTTTAAACGTCTTAATTAGTTGAATGATTATAGTTTGGAACTTTGAAATTGTTAATGGTAATTAAGTAGTGAGATTAGGGTTTGGAGGCCTAGGGTTTTGAGGCAAATTTTGGAGAAATGCATAAATGATGACTTTGACCTATTGTGAAGAGAAAAATGGTCAATAATGACCAAAGGAGATGTGTGGGAATTGTTAGAATGGAAGTCAAATTCGTAGGGTAAATGGTCATGCTGCTGGCAGCATGACCAAGCCAACTTTGAAGGATCAAAACGGAAATTTTACAAGTTCAATTGATATGCCACCAATTGGAGATGAAAATAGACATAAAATGACACAATTTTCATTAAGGAATCATGCCCAAAAACTGACCAAAACCTAGTGAACCAATTGACCAAAGTTGGTTAAGTGCAGGCTGCCACTGCACAAACTGACCAAATGAACAGTATTTGTTCATTTGGTCATAACTCGAGCTAGGAAGGTCAAAATGACCTGAAATTTTACCAGTAATTAGATAGGATATAGATCTAAAACTTTCATGAAGAACACCAACCCAAATTATGCCATTAACCTAATCAAATTATTGAGCAAATTTGAGTTACTGAACCAGCAAAACTGCAAGATTGCCATTTGAATAGTAAAGTTTCAATGGCTATAACTCTCTCTAGAAAACTCTGATTTAAGTGAGCCTTGAACCGATGGAAACCTAAGGTATAATAAAACATTTTGTATGAAGGAAATTAGACCAAATTATGGACTTAACTTGATCAAATTATTGAACGAAGTTGGATCAAAAATTTGCCAGAACCAAAATTGCAGCATGAACAGTGCACGTGAACAATAACTGTATTTTGGCTATAACTTGAGCTACAAAACTCCAATTGGGGTGATTCAAAAAGGAGAATAAACTTAAGACAATGGGGAACATTTTCTATGAAGAAAGTTTTGCCAAAGTCCAACAATAAAGTGACCAATGGAACAGTGCAACTTAGGACTCCAAAACTGAAATTTACCAAATTTGCCTAAAAGACTTAGGTTTTGAGTAAACAACCAAAACCAACAAGTTTAGTGACCAAAATGTGGTATGTGGGTGAAGTTGGAGTTCCCATACCTATTAAGCCTTAGAAAGTCAACTATTGACTTGAATAGTGTAGTGAACAGTAACCCGAAACACAAAAATTTCGAGAACGTCGAATTTAACACGTTAGAACTAGGTAAATGTGAAGCTAAAATTATTTTGGATTTATGTTAAGTTATAGTACTGAAACATTATAAAATTGTGTGTTTCAGTTGAAAAGAATACCGGGAAAAAACCCGAGGAACCGAGTCAAGGCCAAGAGGCGACTCACTTGAGGTTTGTGCACAACGTATACTTTTTATAATCATCTTTTGCATACTGTTTTGAATAATGTGAAATATTGAATTATGGCATTCTTATGATGTTTTGATTTAAATTGTTGAAAGTTATTATGTATATTGAAATGACAATGTTTAGCAAATTGTTAAGATAAGTTTTCAAACCACAGGGTCATGACCATATATTTGAACACTTCACAGCACAACTAGTGGGGGTAATTAGTTTCGAATTTTGATTCCTTCTCTGAAGAAGTGTTGAGGTGTGCCAGTAGAAGAGGATGTGAATAGATATCCATATATTTGAGCTAGCTAGCCTTGTGATGTGATTTCTCTTTAGCCTCTGGCTATTGAGATTCTATTTATTTCGAATGTCATGATCTAACTGTGGGTTTTATGAAATGTGTTTTGATACTTCGAAATGAACTTGGTTCGCATTAAAACTTCATAATTCATGTTTTGTGTTTAATACTTATGTTTAGTCAAATTTTTGAATAAATGTGATTATATTCTGCATAAAGATTATTTTAGTATGTTGTGCACCACTGAGTCCTAGTACTTAGCGATGGCTTCTATTGCTGTCGCAGATACAGAGACTAGAGGAGCAGCAGACTGAGCTGCTGAGGTGTGAAGAGCTATCAGCTTAAAGTCATCGGGTATAATTTATACCCTAATTGTAAATATTTCTTTTCATGTATGTATTGCATATAAATGTATAGATGTGCAAATGGGTCTTGAGCAGCTTGTACAAAAATTTGTATGAAGTTTGTAATAAAGTTTAGTTTGCATTTCTTTTGATGTAAATTTTGTAAGAATGTACATAAATTGTTTTGTCTTTAATGAAATATGAGTGTAACTATTTTATTTAATTTAAATGAAATGTATTGCTAGTATGCTGAGGATTTTTGAATTTTGAACTTGAGAAATTTATTGAAATGATTGTGAAATTGATTGAGTTTGGTTGTGAAATCGAAGTAGTGGTTGAGAAAAACTTTTAGAAGTGCTTTTTTACAGGTATTTGAAGAAGCGGTTTCTCAAAATACGCAGAACTCACAAAATTTTTATAAAATTTGTAAAAACTAAAATAGACCAAAAATATTAATTAGATTTACTTTTAATCATATGTTTTAAATACCTATTAGAAGATGCTCACCACTTGTCAAAAGTAAGAAAATTGTTTAAAATCCCTTGTGGGGTACTTAATGAGTTATCGGTAGGTAAAGTTCGGTAGTTCATTAGGTATTCTACGGGATCATGTTATGCCTTACAGAGGGGTAAGGTGTGACATGTTTTAGTGGTATCAGAGCAAATTTTTGAAGTATGTTTTAACTTGTGAATTTGTATTTTTCTTTGTTAAGTATAACTGCTCAATATCCATAATTGTTACATACAGTGCATTACATCATGAATATGAACTAACAGAGGGAAATCTCTATGTGTTACTTGTTCAGGAGATACCCTAACTTCATATTGAAATGGAAGAAGGGGATCGCTCAGTTGAGCAGTTTGTTGAAGCTGAGGCACAAGGGGAAGCCCCAGCTTTGCAGAATGTCGGTCGAAGACCACCCCACAAATGCCGCAGCCTCGCACCGTGATATAGCGTATGGTCGCGATGTTTCAAAGAAATGGTCAGGTATGCTGCTCAAGCTCCACCCCAGACACCTGTGGCACAACCACTGCCTCCAGCCAGACAGTGTGATAAATTACTGAAGTATGGATCTGCAGAATTTAAGGGTACAGTGGACCCTTTAGAGGCAGAGCAATGGCTTGAAAGAATGGACAGAGTATTTAAGAAGCTGCACTACCAAGATGAATTAAAGTTTGAGTATTCTGTGTCGCTACTGCAAGGGGATGCATATGATTGGTGGAAGACCATCCCCCACAGCTTAGCTGAACCACGATCTTGACACAGGATGACTTCATCGGAGAGTTCGCATGCAAATACATCCCAGATGCATATGTTGATCAAAAGTTACAAGAGTTTCTGAGTCTAAAACAAGGAAATCGATCAGTGGCAGAGTATGAGAGGGAGTCTCCTTACTACCAGTAAGGCAAGATGCAAGAGATTTGAGACGGGTTTGAAGCCCAGTATAAGGATGCAAGTTGTGGGATTTCGACACAGTAACTTCTCAGAGCTTATGTCTCAAGCACTTGAACTAGAGAGAATTGAATCAGAAGCAACCCCAGTGAAAGAAAAATCAGAAAAAGCTGAGAAATCAGAAAAAGACAAGGGGGAAAAATCAGTTGAACAAAGTTCTGGTGCTACCTCTGGAAAGAAAAAGAAATTTAGTGGACCCAGCAGGGGTTGAGGTGGAAGATTTGGTAGGGGCAGATTTTCCGGACAGAGACCCTAGGTCCAGTCGGCAATGAGCGGGTTCACATTCTGCCCGCCCCTGTGAGACTTGTGGCAAGATTCATGGGGGGGGGAGTGCTATTGAGCCACTGGAGCCTGCTTTAACTGCGGAGGCAAGGGTCATTTAGCAAGAGACTGCACTAGTGCTCCATCTTCAAGATATGGTCCAGCTCCTACTACTGCCGAGGGATCTATTCAGAGTTCCACTCCCAGAGGTTCACAGTCAGTTGGCAGAGGAAGAGGCAGAGGTAGAGGCACTTGCGATCGAGCACGATTGGTCGATCGGGACAAGGAAATGCTTCAACCAGAATCTACACAATGAGACAGCGAGAAGAGGCTGAGACTTCTGATGTGGTAGCTGGTACATTCTCTATCTCTGATCAAGAAGTATTTGTATTGTTTGATCCGAGTTCAACTCATTCATATGTTAGTGCTAGCATAGTCAGTTCACTTGTTGTTCCATGTGTGCAAATGGGTTTTGAAGTGCTAGTAACTAGTCCGTTAGGACAAGAGGTCCGGGTCAACAGAATCTATAGAGACTGTCCTTTGGTGATCCAAGGACATGTTTTCCTGTCAAACTTGATTGAAATGCCCTTCAGAGAGTATGATATCATCTTAGGCATGGATTGGTTAGCCAGGCATCACGCCATGATTGACTGTAGACTGAAGACAGTCACTTTTGGTCTCCCTTTGTACGGTGATGTGGTAATACACGGGGAGAGGCATTTACCACCATCAAACATCATTTCGGCTGCACTAGCCAGAATAATGATCAGAAAGGGGTGTAAAGCATACTTGACACATGTGATAGACTCCCAAGTGGGGAGTCCAGCACTAAGGGACATCCCTACTGTATGTGATTTTCCGGATGTATTTCCTGATGAATTGCCAGGATTACCTCCAGAAAGAGAGGTGCAGTTTGAGATTGATGTTATGCCTGGTGTGGACCCAATCTCCATAACGCCATATAGAATGGCACCTGCAGAATTGAAAGAGTTGAAAGTGCAGTTGCAAGAACTGCTTGACAAGGGCTTTATCCACCCTAGTGTGTCACCTTGGGGAGCGCCAGTATTGTTTGTAAAAAAGAAAGATGGCACTCTCCGCTTGTGTATTGATTATAGACAGTTGAATAAGGTGACTATAAAGAACAGATATCCATTGCCCCGTATTAATGACTTGTTTGATCAGTTGAGGGGTGCAGCTGTATTCTCCAAAATTGACCTGAGATCAGGTTATTATCAGTTGAAAGTACAAGAGCAGAGTATTGCTAAAACTGCCTTCAGAATCCGCTATGGCCATTATGAGTTTTTGTTTATGCCATTCGGGTTAACTAATGCTCCGGCTGCTTTTATGGATTTGATGAACACTATCTTCAGACCATACCTTGACCAGTTTGTTGTGGTATTCATAGATGATATATTGGTCTATTCGAGGAATGCAGAAGAGCATGATAGACATCTGCGGATTGTACTGCAGACTTTGAGAGAGAAACAGCTATATGCCAAATTATCGAAGTGTGAATTTTGGCTGAAAGAAATATCTTTCTTGGGGCATGTAGTATCAGAAGAGGGCATCAAGGTAGATCCAAGTAAGATTATATTCTACATAAAGATTATTTTAGTATGTTGTGCACCACTGAGTCCTAGTACTCAGCGATGGCTTCTATTGTTGTCGCAGATACAGAGACTAGAGGAGCAGCAGACTGAGCTGCTGAGGTGTGAAGATCTATCAGCCTAAAGTCATCGGGTATAATTTATACCCTAATTGTAAATATTTCTTTTCATGTATGTATTGCATATAAATGTATGGACGTGCAAATGGGTCTTGAGCAGCTTGTACAAAAATTTGTATGAAGTTTGTAATAAAGTTTAGTTTGCATTTCTTTTAATGTAAATTTTGTAAGAATGTACATAAATTGTTTTGTCTTTAATGAAATATGAGTGTAACTATTTTATTTAATTTAAATAAAATGTATTGCTAGTATGCTGAGGATTTTTGAATTTTGAACTTGAGAAATTTATTGAAATGATTGTGAAATTGATTGAGTTTGGTTGTGAAATCGAAGTAGTGGTTGAGAAAAACTTTTAGAAGTGCTTTTTTTACAGGTATTTGAAGAACTGGTTTCTCAAAATACAGATAGAACTCTGTCAAAATTTTTATAAAATTTGCGAAAAACTAAAATAGACTAAAAATATTAATTAGATTTACTTTTAATCATATGTTTTAAATACCTGTTAGAAGATACTCACCACTTGTCAAAAGTAAGAAAATTGTTTAAAATCCCTTGTGGGGTACTTAATGAGTTATCAGTAGGTGAAGTTCGGTAGTTCATTAGGTATTCTACGGGATCATGTTATGCCTTACAGAGGGGTAAGGTGTGACAAGTCAGGTATCAATTACCAATTAATGATTCTTTTATAATATAGTTAAAAATTAATAACTAGAATTCACTAATTTTTTTTCTACATTTCTTGTGTACATTCTACAGGTACTTGCTTGGAGGGAGGTCTGAGGAAATGACAATGGATGAATTACTAATACTAGAAAAAAAAATCTTGAAATTTGGATTTGCAACATTCGTTCAACAAAGGTATCAAAATTTAATTAATCTTAAAACAAATTAAGTTTATTTTGGCATTTTATTTATATTAATTTAAGGTAACTATTAATTAATTTTTATAAAGCTTGACTAATTTTTTAGCTAATGGTACACAGATGGAAATATTATTCAAACAGATCCAGCTGCTGAGGAGCAAGGTTAGTACTCAATTTTTTTTTTAATTATTAAATTCTACGGTTGCATTGTTTTATCAATTGTTTTCTTATAAATTGATGACAAATTTTCAATTTTCTGAAAAAAAAAATGTATGTATAGCATAACTGTAATATTATAATTAATTAAAGCTTAAATGGGCCATTGAGTTGGTAATTTATTGATTGGGTGTTTTATGTCAAGGTTGAAGTCATAATTAACATTTTTTTTATATAAAATTTGGTAATTATTAATAAAATCAAAAGATAAGTAGAGTATTATTTTCTCACTAAAGAAAAAAAACATAGATATAGATAATTATTTTTTTTTTTTTTGAAATGATTTGACTAGAGCAAAATAATTGTTCGGATAATAAATAGTCTTTTTCATTTTGGACAATTAAATAAACCTTTTGCAATACTGCCCTTTCGATAACTTATTATATCTATTGCCCGCAAAAGAGATTAAACCACCAAACATGAATGGAAGATCAAATTATACTACCAGATTCCGTTGATAGAAGATTATTACCCATACCTAAAGATTCAAAGTCCCCAATCAAAAGAATCAATAATTCACACTGTATTTTGAATTGCCAAAGTCCATACAAATATAAAAAATAAAATAAAATAAAATAAAATCCCATTAAGGGGAAAAAACAAAGCCCCAAAAATGGGAGAATAGGACCCCAAAATTAGGAGGAGAACCTCATATGTGTTTTAAACGAACACAAATATGAAAAAAGAAACCCAATATTTAACATCTATTTTTCTTTTAAAACATTTTCAAAATAGAAAATATAAAACTAAAGCTACAATCTTGCAATTAAAAGAAAATTGATATAACAGACACACAATTAATGTATACTAACATAATCACAATAAAGAGAAGAGAAAAAGAATGAATATAAGATTTATGTGTTTGACTGTAAGGTCTACATCTGTAGACAAGACGAAAGAAAAAGTTTACAATGATAAAAAAAAAAAAAAAAGCAAAATACAATCACATAGAACTTTCAAACCCTAACACAATGTGCTTTCCAAATTTCTTAGAATACTATCACAATAGGTAGAAAAATATAATATTCTCCACCACTGACCTTACAAAATATTCCATTCAGGTCATAATACGAAACTTTTCAAGTTAAGTCATAATTCGAGTCCATGAGATATATCCAAAATTTAGGCCACATAAAATAATTATTTTTTCCCTTGGCTTAAATTCCCTTCATCATGAACAAAATTGGCTTAACACCTTGTCTTGCCAAATGCCTTTGCAAGGGCTAATAAGTAATACAAATACTAACTAGGTCTAAGTAAAGCCTAAACTTGCTTACTAGGGTAGCCTTAGTTATCATATTTGCTAGATTATCATGTGTAAAGATTTTATATACAACTACAGTACTCTGTGATACAATATTCCGAATGAAGCGATATCTAACATCAATGTACTTTGTGAGATGAATGGCATTCTAACTGTCACAAAACACCATTGGCTTGTTTTGTAACAACCTAAGATCACTCACCAAACGTTGCAACCATAATGCTCATCTTACTCTTTTGAATATCAGACTAATATTTGTTATGCATTTTAAATACCTCAAAATCAATTTCACAATCTGCCAATGCTCTTTCTCACGACATGTCATGTATCTACTCAAAACACTAATTGAATGTGAAATGTCAGGTGTCAGGTCTAAGCAATAGTATACATGATGCCACCCACATCACTTGAATAAGGGACACTAAATATGTTCTCCTTCTCCTCATCTATTTTCTATGACATGTTTATAGATAACTTAAAATGGACAGCTAATAAAACAGTCATAGGCTTAGCATTATTCATGTTGAAACACCGAAGTACTTTCTTAACATAGGCATGTGGAGACAAGAAAAGGGATCCTCTCTCCCCTTATCTTTTTATTTTATATGCTAAAGGTTTATCGTCTCTATTCAGATAGGGCAACTAGGGGAGATATTCATGGTTTTAGAACCCTTACTGTGTCGCATTTGCTATTTACAGAGGATAGTTTTTCTTCTTCAAATCTAATGCTACGGAGTGCTCTAATATCAAAACAAATCTTTACTACATATGAGACTGCTTTGGTGCAAGCTATAAACTTTTTAAAAAATATGGAATCTTTTTCAGCGTTAATACTTCTAATGTGGTTAAGGAAGAGGCTTCCAATATTTCGAGTGTTTTTACCCCTCTAGATCATTGGAGATACTTGGGTCTCCTATCTCTTATTAGTAAAGAAAAAGCAATAGGCATTTGCCTATCTAAAGGAAAGGTTATGAAAAAGGCTTTGTAGCTGGAAGGGTTAATTTATTTCTCATGTTGGAAAAGAAATTTCGTTGAAATCTATGGGCCAAGCAATCGCCACGTGTCTTTTCTATCCTAATTTCTTTATGTGAGGATTTACAAAGAATGATGAATTCTTTTTGGTGGGGTGGGAATGGTCACAAAACTATTCACTGACTATCATGGGATATGATATGTTTGAAGAAAGAGTTTGGTTATATGGGGTTCCGAAACCTCCACTATTTTAATTTAGCTTTGCTTGGCTAGCAAGGTTAAAGGATTATTTCTAGCCCAAATGCTTTTCTTAGCAGGATTCTCAAAACTAAATATCCCCCTCATAGGGACTTTCTTGAAGCAGAAGAAGGTTATAACCTTGGCTTTGTTTGGAAAAGTTTATTATAAGCCAAGGATGTGCTATCAAAAGAAATCAAGTGGAGAGTTGGTGATGGCAATAAAATTAATGTGTGGGAGGATCCTTGGATTAACAGAATCAATAATTTTTGTGTTGATACTCCTCAATAAATGGACTAGAAGATCCCAAGGTGTTAGGTTTGAATAATAAGGATGGGTTTAGCTGGAATATTAATTTGTTGCCTGAATTATTTCTTCCCAATGATGTTGAAGATATCTCTCATATTCCCTTTAGCATGACTAGGCAAAAGGAGATGGAAATCTAGCATGTCACTAAATTAGGCAGGTATAATGTGAAATCTAGGCATCATTTGATTTTTAATTCCAGTGAGAATTTGTCTCACTTATCTGCCTCTGGAGATTAGAGAATAGTGTGGAAACTACAAGTTCCTCCTAAAATAAAAAAATTTCATCTGAAGAGCAATGATGGATATTCTTCAAACAAAATTAAATTTGTGAAATAAAGGTATCAATGTTGACTCAAGTTGTGTTGTTTGCAAAGATGAGGAGGATGACCTATATGTGTTCCCCTATTGCCCAAGAGAACAAGATTCCTGGAGATTTCTCGGCATTTCCACAGGGTCCCATTCTTACTCTTATTTTGGTGATTTGTTTAAGTATCTTTTTAAGATCTTGGATTCATGTATCATGTGGAAAATATGCACTATATTATGAAACTTTTGGTACCATCAAAATCACTTTGTTTGGCAAGACAGGAGAGGTCCTAGGAAATTATAAGCTCAACTATTAAACTTTTGGATGAATGAGAGTAGACAAATGCTAAGCAAGTTGACGCCTAGAATGCCAACAACCAAGTGCAACACATCTACTGGCTAAACCCACATTGGGCCCCAAATGTAACCTGAATGCAGGTATCTTTCATGAGTCTTGCAAGACTAGTTATGACGATGTTCTAAGGGATTCGACTGGGTCCTTTGTTTTAAGAATTTCAAGGTTTCAAACTATTGTTTTCCAACAAAAAATTAATGAGGTAATTAGATTAGGCAGACACTTATTTGGCTTCACAATTGTAATATGAGAGATATATAGAAGGAGGTTGTTGTTGTTGTCCACTCTTTAGAAATTGATTTGTCAGAATTTGGATAGTTTGTTAATGATTGTAGGAATTAACCTTTTATTACATGAGTTTAATTGAATTTTGGATTCGGCGACAAGCTAATTTAGCTGTTCATACTCTAGTTAGGGCAACTGTATTATATGCTAGTCCCACCATTTGGTCTAAGTCCCTAAATTCTTTATGCAGTATTCTTTCTTCTAATATTGCTCTAGCTTCTTTTACTCAAGATTTTGGATCATGCATTTGAATCTATTGTGGAGACCTGTTATCTTTGGTTTAGTTTGGACCCAATTTGTTAATTTTTTTTTAAATATTGATAAAATGATTATTTTCCAATAAAAAATGTAGATAATTAAAGAAAACTTATATTACTAGTTAAAGTAGGATCTTATTATTTTAAATTTCTCTATAGGATTAGTGAATTTACAAGACAAAATCTAAAAATGTAGTTATACCATACTATTTTCGAATAAAACATTTTAAATTTCGAATAATAAAAATTCATAGACCTAAGGAAGATTTTTTTCTGCTAACTTTTCTATGGTTCACCTTGCAATTTGTTACCATGTTAACATATTTTTTTTATAAAATATTTTATCTAATTTTTTTCATATATATTTTTTGTACAGGAAGAAATATTGAAAGATGCAAATCAATATCTCAAAGATAAGGTATTAAAGAATGCTAACTATTGTACAAAATTTCTGCCGAAATATATAAATCTTACCTCTTTTTTCCTTGTTTTAATTATTTTTGGCAGATATAGGATACCGTTGAGATTAGTAACTTTGCACCAATGACCACTAATACTCCATATCCACTAACTATACAAAATGAAATATTTGAGTTTTAATTAGGAATAGTGTGTGATGGGCATGCAGCAGTTCTTTCTGAGATGTTTTGGCTCAGCATTTGAGCTTCATGAATTGTTATAATTAATATCAAATTATATATATGTCTAGGTTACCCATTACATGGAAAATTGAAAATAATGTTGTCCTCAAACAAAATACTATTACAGACAGTTTCAATATAATTAATGATGAGGTTTGATATTAATCAACTTATTTGTTTTTTTTTTTTCGTTGTTTTAATTGTTTCATAAATAGCATGTGTAGTTAGAATTTAAAAACAATCACAACAACTGGAAATTCTTTTCCACACATCCTATATCTTGAGTTCACAGTGAATTAGATTTAGGCAAAGGAAATTCCGCAACATATGCCAATATAGGCTTCCAATTGCAAACACTGAGGTGAAGTCCACACTAAACTCACTGTCTGTATACAAACATGTAGCTAATTTTTGCACTAGAATGCTGATATCTTGAACTAGTACTTGAACAAAATTATTATTATTATAATATGCAAAAGGTCTGTTACATCCATCCCTTATCAATTTATTAAACCACTCAGTGCATGAGAAAATATATGTACATGTGTGTATGCAAAAACAACATACGTTAAAGAGGAATTTATTTGTCCCTGAGGTATATCCTTCCATCATCTATCGAAGCGAATTTTTGATACAAGAGCAAGGATTGGACAATATAAGCAATGCTCCCGCGAAACTTAATCTTCAAGAAATGGATAATCGGTATAACCAATCACAGGATCGTGTATAGAATGTTTCTCGTTGTACTTGTTGAGAGGAGCATTAAGTCGAAATCTCCTTGGCAAATCGGGATTGGCTAGGAAAAGACGACCATAAGCAACAAGATCAAGACGGTTTCTGCTATAGCTTGATTTCCATCTTCCCCGCCATAGCCGCCAAAGAACAAGAAAAGTCCTTGAAAGCCTTTCTCATGGGCGTAAGACTGCGGACTTTCGACTTCTCTCCGAGTGTTTTCATTCTTGGCTCAACCATGTGACAATAAAGAATTCCATATTTATTCGAGGATTTGGCCATGTAAAGTCCCAAAGCATTAGGATTTGAGTCTCCGATTCCATATAGTTTGCAAATGGAGATAATCTGATTCCAACTTTGTCTGCTCCTATCTCGTTAGCTACGACTTCAACTATTTCCAAAGCGAAACGGCAATGTTCTCCAGAGATCCAACAGATTGATCTCGCAGATCATTCACCGATCTTTCATAAACCGATCAATTAGGTAACCATGAGCCCCGTGAATCTCAACTCCATCAAAACTGTAAAGCAAACAAGAAAATGAAAAGCAAAAAGGATTAATTCAATAACTCAAAACAAAAACACTTGTGTGCTCCAATGTTACTTAAAAAGCCTACACTTCCATAGCATTCCTTGCTGCAATTCTAAAATCATTCACGACTTGTGGAATTTCATCTGTTTCTAGTCGCCTTGGAGGCGTGAATGGACAACATCGGTGTCATCACATCGAATTTGTGGGGTCAAAGGCTTGTCGAGAAGAGATTGGAGCTTGCCCATTGGGCAAAACCTGTAAACACCAACAATTGATGGAAAATCAAGATGAAGACAAAGAGGAGCATTCATAAAACAGAGCACTTTTAAAACATAAAGATGTTATATGGCTACTATAGACGAGTAGCATGTACCCACTAATTGAGGGCATAATCACCAGAGAAGCCTTTTTGGTAAATATCAAGTTCATCAAAATGCGAAATCCAGCTTAATGTTTAAGCAGTGGCAACAGATACAAACGTCCAAAGCACACACCTGAATTTGAAGCTCTTCCAACATGTATAATTTGACAAAAGAATATACCGCCTTTGGCATGAACAGCATCTACAATAGGTTTCCACGTGTCACCCCATTTTATTTTTGCCCCGGGAAGTCCAAAAATATTTTGCTAGTCGGCTGTCCATTATTGAGGTCCAGTGGTGCGCATGAAATTGCCAAGGAAATTGGGACGTGAATTGGTGTGCATGAATATTGCTAGGAGTGGGACGTGAAATTGCTTTGCATGGGTTCATTAAAGGTGGACATAAATTGCATGGGCAATTGGAGAGAGTTCACGTGAAATTGGCATTTGCATGGCATGAGTGGGACGTGAAGCTTTGTGAGTGAAATTGTTCATGTGTATGGTCATCACATGGGCATTAGTGGAGCGGCACATGGAGCCTTGCGAGTGAATATTGTGTGTGAGTGGAAGATCACATGCAATTACATTTGGTGCACTAGTGGCGCACTATGGTGATCCCTTGGGTTTAGTGGGACATGTGGCGTATTGGAGTGAAGAATTGGGACCATTTACATGCATGGAGAATTGCATGGCCGAGAGAACCCAATTGAGATAATGGAAGCCACATGCCACGTCCAAAGTGGAGCCAAAATGCATGAGACATGCATGGAGAGAAACTTCACGTGATGCTTAACACTTGTAAATGGAAATGAAGCTAGTGGGGCGCACTACCAAGCCAACATGGCCACTTCCAAGTGTTTGGGCCGTGCGCTATGGGAATTGCAAGCCAAATGGAGCGCGGCATTTGGAGGCACTTGCAAGGAGGGTGACGCATGAAGTTGGTTAGTGGAGCCATTTACGTGCATGGTGGTGAACCAAAACCATGCAGCGTGAGGGATTATGGCATCAGCCCATGTGGGGCGCAAGGGTGGTGACCAGCCCATGTGGGCGTGTGGAAGCCCACTTGCCACTTGAAGACCAAACATATGGCGCCAAGTTTCCCTCCAATTCTCTCCAAATGCAGCGGCAAGTGGCCAACTTGGAGCTAGGTGGCGCAAGGTGGTGCTGCCCCATGTCTTCAATGATGACACATCCCTTTCCTAGCCTATTTTATGTGTGATTGAGCTGATGGTTTTCTGCCATATGTTGGGCATCATGGGACAGCCGGTTTGGGTATAAAAGGGACGTGTTCCCTTTCTCATTTGTATGGAGAATGAGATTGAGAGTGAGTTTGCGGGAGAGGCAACTTGAGAGTGTTTTCTCTTTTATGCAATTGTAAAGCTTTGGGTTGTAAAGCAATAAAGAAGTAGACCACCCCTGCTTCGTGAATCTCCTGCCTTCTACCTTTCTTTATCTTGTTATTGTGCATGGTTGTGTGGTTGTCCATTGTTGCGCATTGTGTTCATTGTGAGGTTGCCGTGTGACTTGCTTGCCTTGTGTTAGAAGCTTGTTGCCTTGCGTGAGTTTGGTGGCTTGGTTGGTTGTTGAAGCGCATTGGGTTGATGCTTGCCACCTTGTTGCCGTAAGGTTAGTTACTTGCTTGTTCCTTGTTGATTACTTGCGTGTTGTAGCTTGTGGTAGTTTGTAGTGCTTGAGTGAACTTGACCATTGAGAGTTTGGGTGGTTCACTTGGCTGCCGTGGGTATTGTTGAAGCTTTGTGTTGCCTTGCCGTGAGGTTAGTTACTTGTTACTTGAGGTTACTTGTTGCTTGCCTTGTATTGCGGTTTGGCTTGATTATGCGCATTGTGGTGACTTGTTATTGCGTGGAACTTGTTGCTTGCGGGTTGTGAGGGTACTTGGTTGCTATAACTTGTGTTGCTTGTTGAGTTTCGGCCATTTGTGATCCTTGTTGATTGGGTTTTGCCGTGGGACACTTTGTGTTTGAGGGTGCTATTGCCGTGAGCCATTGTGAGGTTGGCATTGTAACTTGTGGACGTGAGGTTCACTTGGTGTGTTTAGGGGTGACTTGCGTGACCTTTGGTGTAAGGTTATTGGCGTGAGGATCCTTGGGACCAAGGAGTGAGGCTGACTTGCGTGTG
Organism: Hevea brasiliensis; assembly: GCF_030052815.1. NCBI lineage: Eukaryota > Viridiplantae > Streptophyta > Magnoliopsida > Malpighiales > Euphorbiaceae > Hevea > Hevea brasiliensis. Next base: position 117,147 of record NW_026614642.1, read on the forward strand.
GAGTGCAAGTGCCGCACGGGATTCTTGAGGTTTTGGGGTTGGAAAAAAATTGTCCCGTGACAGGTGGTATCAGAGCTCACTTTGGAGGAGTGTTGCGGCAAACAATGGCTGAAACAAGTGATCGTGCGCAAGGTATTTCTTCTTTGGTGGTGAAAGTGGCTGGTGCAAAGTGTAAGGGATTGGCCAAGTCAATGGGCCCTTCTCGGATGAGAGAGGAGTTTGGGGACGTTGAGAATATGTTGGCCAGAATTTTGAGACACTTGATCAATGAGGAGTCAAGGGTTGATAAGGTTGAGGACCAGTTGTTGGAGCTTGGGGGAGACATGGGAGAGAGCCATGAGGAACTTCCAGCCGCACTTAAAGAGACCATTGACAAGTTGACAAGTGAATGTGAGACCCTGAAAATTGCCCACGCCAAGGAGATGACCACCGTGAAGAATGACAACCATGTTCTTAAAGAAGAGGTAGAAAGATTGAAGGGAAAAATGGAGGATATGTGGGGAAAAATGGTGTTGCTTGCAAGATTGGTGGCCCAAAAATGTGGGACCAATCCTCACTCCACAGTCTCTATCACTACGGCAAAGGTGGAGAGACCTAAGCCGGGCGCAGCCAAGAGTGAAGGTAGCGCGAGGGAAAACTTCCACAGCCGGGAGAAGGGCCGAAGAGGTTCAAGGGCAGTGTTGAAGTGTTACCGGTGTAGGGGACCGCACAAGAAGCGGGACTGTCCGAAGAAGGCAGTGTTCTTGGCCAAGGGAAAAGAGCCGGGAAAAACTTCTGCACCACTGGAGCCAGCAGGCAGTGGAAGCTTGCCGTGTTGTTCATTTGGGGCCATGAGTTTGGTAGGACCAAGTGAGGTTCCTAGTGGGGATGCAGTGGATATTTGTGGGACTCAAGTGCAGTCCGAATTGCCGAAGAAGCTGCCACCCGAGGGAGAGGTGGGCTGTGTTAGTGAGCCAGCAGCCGGATGTCCAAGTGAAGTGGTATTGCCGAAGCAAGAGAGGCCGAGGCAACCTCGCTCAAGGAAGAGGAGGAATAGGTGCAAGGCCAAGAGAGTGGCGCAGTCACCTAGCCACACGGACGAGGAAGGTGTTGGGGCACAGCAGAAGGCCAATGGCAATGAGTCGCATGGACCAGAGAGAGGTCCTAGGCGACGTGGCAAATTCCGAGGGAATTTCGACCAAGGAGGTCGTTTATGGCAATTGACCGAACGGGTGTGTCAGTTGGCCAGTTTGGTAGCAAATGGGCTGAAATTGCTGGATGAGAAGCAAGCCGATCAGAGAGAGAAGATTGGTAAGCCGGGAATTGCTACGGGCTCAAGGGGCAAGAAAGGAGGTTCACCGCCTAAGTGGAGGCCGCGTGAAGCACCAGTGAAGAGCCGTCAACTCGAGGCAACGGGGGCGTTGCCGAGTTGAGTGGGGGAGAGTGTCACCCCATTTTATTTTTGCCCCGGGAAGTCCAAAAATGTTTTGCTAGTTGGCTGTCCATTATTGAGGTCCAGTGGTGCGCATGAAATTGCTAAGGAAATTGGGACATGAATTGGTGTGCATGAATATTGCTAGGAGTGGGACGTGAAATTGCTTTGCATGGGTTCATTAAAGGTGGACGTAAATTGCATGGGCAATTGGAGAGAGTTCACGTGAAATTGGCATTTGCATGGCATGAGTGGGACGTGAAGCTTTGTGAGTGAAATTGTTCATGTGTATGGTGATCACATGGGCACTAGTGGGCGGCACATGGAACCTTGTGAGTGGAAGATCACTTGTAATAGCATTTGGTGCACTAGTGGCGCACTATGGTCATCAATTGGGCTTAGTGGAACATGTGGCGCATTGAGGTGAAGAGTTGGGAGCATTTACATGCAGGGAAAATTGCATGGCCGAGAGAACCCAATTGAGATAATGGAAGCCACATGCCACGTCCAAAGTGGAGCCAAAATGCATGAGACATGCATGGAGAGAAACTTCACGTGATGCTTAACACTTGTAAATGGAAATGAAGCTAGTGGGGCGCACTACCAAGCCAACATGGCCACTTCCAAGTGTTTGGGCCGTGCGTTATGGGAATTGCAAGCCAAATGGAGCGCGGCATTTGGAGGCACTTGCAAGGAGGGTGACGCATGAAGTTGGTTAGTGGAGCCATTTACGTGCATGGTGGTGAACCAAAACCATGCAGCGTGAGACATTGTGCAATCAGCCCATGTGGGGCGCATTGGGTGGTGACCAGCCCATGTGGGCGTGTGGAAGCCCACTTGCCACTTGAAGACCAAACATATGGCGCCAAGTTTCCCTCCAATTCTCTTCAAAACCAGCGGCAAGTGGCCAAGTGGGCCTAGGTGGCGTGACCCCAAACTGCCCCATGTCTTCAATGATGACACATCCATTTCCTAGCATATTTTATGTGTGATTGAGGTGATATAATCTGCCATATGTTGGGCAATATTGGGACAGCCGGTTTGTGTATAAATGGGACTTGTTCCCTTTCTCATTATATAGAGAGTGGGAGAGAAGAGTGAGTTGCGGGAGGAAGCTTTGAGAGTGTTTTCTTTCCTTTGCAATTGTAAAGCTTTGGGTTGTAAAGCAATAAAAGAAGTAGCCCCCTCTACTTCGTATCTCCTCTCTTCTACCTTTCTTTGAGCTTGTTATTGTGCATGGTTGATGGTTGTTGTTCATGGTTGTGTGGCTTGTCCATTGTTGCGCATTGTGTTCATTGTGAGGTTGCCGTGTGACTTGCTTGCCTTGTGTTAGAAGCTTGTTGTCTTGCGTGAGTTTGGTGGCTTGGTTGGTCATTGAAGCGCATGGTGTTGATGCCATTTGCCTTGTTGCCGTGAGGTTAGTTGCTTGTTCCTTGTTGATCACTTGCGTGTAGTAGCTTGTTGTTACTTGTGGTGCTTGAGTGAGCTACGGACATTGAGAGTTTGGGGTGGTTCACTTGGCTGCCGTGGGTATTGTTGAAGCTTTGTGTTGCCTTGCCGTGAGGTTAGTTACTTGTTACTTGAGGTTACTTGTTGCTTGCCTTGTATTGCGGTTTGGCTTGATTATGCGCATTGTGGTGACTTGTTATTGCGTGGAACTTGTTGCTTGCGGGTTGTGAGGGTACTTGGTTGCTATAACTTGTGTTGCTTGTTGAGTTTCGGCCATTTGTGATCCTTGTTGATTGGGTTTTGCCGTGGGACACTTTGTGTTTGAGGGTGCTATTGCCGTGAGCCATTGTGAGGTTGGCATTGTAACTTGTGGACGTGAGGTTCACTTGGTGTGTTTAGGGGTGACTTGCGTGACCTTTGGTGTAAGGTTGTTGGCGTGAGGATCCTTGGGACCAAGGAGAGGCTGACTTGCGTGTGGAGTGCAAGTGCCGCACGGGATTCTTGAGGTTTTGGGGTTGGAAAAAAATTGTCCCGTGACACACGCCTCAACTTGTTCTTTGGTCCAAATACCAGGAGTAAAGTTAAGCCTTTAGTAAATGGAAACAAACCAGAAAAGTTATTGCGAGACTTCAAATTTCCCCAATTACCCTTTTCAATTTGTGAACATAAAAAATACAATATCCAGCTAAACTCTTAAAAATTAGAATGTAAATTACCCTTGAGCAAAGGTCGAAATTCCGTTGCTTCAAAGAATAAGAAGACCCCCTTTGGTGGTTCTCTGAGAGTAATACAAGATGGCATGTGGTTGAGGAACATTGTTGTAAGATCTCTGCCTGGCTAGTGGAGGTAGAACAATTCTGAAAGATAAACATTAAACGATGAATCAATACCATAAAGCTTCACAATTTCTATGCCAACGGAGCTTGCAAATAGAACTCTGCCCTTGTAGCCGTAAAAACAATTGAGAGAGAGCATTTGATTGGCTTGTATAAATCATTAAGCAAGGAGTCAACTGCAAGATAATGGAATTCTAAACAATGTGGGCATTAGTATTACCTATGAGAAAGGTTGAACTTCCCCATCTTGTATGGTGTGAGAAGAGGAATAGTGGGGGATTGAGCAGATATGTTAGTGTTGTTTGAGTCATGTTCTTTTTGCTGAACTTTAGTTTCCAAAGTCATTTCAAAGAACTCGAAAGATTTTAGCTAGAAATGAAAAATAAATGAAAGCAGAATGGAATGGAGAAGCCCAAATAGGGAAGTGGGTATTTAAGGAATCCAGAGCACAAGCGGTGGCGTATATGATGGGGAACCATTGTTAAAAAGCAAATGAAGGTTCCTCCAAGCATTCAACTTTGGTGTTTGAAGAATCGCAGAGCGGCTTATCAGTCCCAATCCCACAGGCAACCATATTGGTTCACATCAATTGCTAGATTTAGTAATTCATTTAAAAACCAATCGATTTGTGAGTTAGTTAATAATAGCAACTAATTCAAAATTGAATTGCTAATTGTGTATTCAATTTTTTTATAATGTAAATTTATAACCAATTTAGTAATTAATTACATTTTAATTGTTAAATTTTTATTTTATATTATTTTATTAAAAAACTTAAAATCACAAATTAATTATAAAATTAATTATAAATAGTAATTAATTTCAGTTCATTATAAAAATCAGTTGTAAATCACCTGTTTTTTTAGTGGTTCATGCCTATTTGTCAAATCTACATCAATTGACTGAGGTTTATTTATTTGATTTCGGGGTGTGAGCTTTATGGGTTTTGTGTAATAGGTGAAAATATCCAATCTTTACATATATATATATATATATATATATATAAAGGTTTTGGTTTTAATTATTTAGAAACATGGATTGCTAGGCTAAGATTTGTGCCACAACTCATAAGCATACTCTTTAGCTGTGGCTTTGGCATGCAATTTTTTTTATTTTAATTTCAATTTTGCGCATCACGATTTGATTATTTATTACTGGGTGAAAATTTTGGAACTTGATTTTGTTTGTTGTATTGGCATTTTGAAGCTAAATGAAGCTCTTTAATTAATTTATTTTTTAAAGATCATATTAATAGACCAATGTTTTTGCTTGATCACATGACAAGTAATTATATGTTAAATTTAATATTATTTATATTTTTAATAGATTAATTCTATTGCTTTATATTAATTTTATACAATAAAGTACAATGTTTTATATAATCATTATGAGTCAAATTCTAATCTGGAATTGCTGACGTATGTGCTCACCTATGACGTTGATCAAACCAAGTGAATATACCCCAGATATAGCCCACCTACACTCGATCCTTTTTCCTTCTAATAAAAACCCCGTTTGTCTTGTGTAAACTGAATTCAACGTCCAAGTTCTAGGGCCGTTAATGGGCAACTACTTCGCACTCGGTTTATAAAAGTCTGATTTGCGAGTCAAATTTTAATTTAATTTTTAAACTTATTTTAATAAATAAATAAGTTAAAACTTATCATTTTTGATAGTTATAGAGTCAGAATTTTTAATTAGTAGAAATAAAAATTTTATATTCTTATATTCATAAAATATTTGATAAAAATTTATATTTTTTATTTATAAAATATTAACTCATTAACTAACTTTGATAGAAAAATATATATATATTGACTCGTTGGCTAATAAACAAATATACCTTTTAATAAAAAATAATATATTAAAAGTTCAATTTATTAAATTTTACCTTGAAATAAAATATTCAATATTCAATTATATTATTTATTATTATCTCATAAGAAATTATAAAAAAAGTTATATATTTGTTTCATATATTGTCTTTAATTATTATATAAAATACAAATATTAATAATTATCAATCAATTAAAATATATATATATATATATATATATATATATATATATATATATATATATATATATTTACTTTAACTCATACATTATAATTAAACAAGTGTGATTAGAAGATTTTCAAGTTATTTCTTCAATTAATAGTTAAATAATTATAAGACTTATACATAATTTAAATCGAATTTTTAGTAGTCTCATATAACAAATTTTATATATATATATATATATATATATATATATATATATATATGTTCTTTCTAGGAGAGTAATAGATTTTTAAAGTGAATACTTATTTGGGAGGAAAACTTTTTAAAAAAGGTTTTCGAAAGTTTAAAAACCTCCAAAACCCTTATTTTTTCAACTTACCAAATTGATGGATTGGGAAGGTTTTGCTATCTTACCTTATCTTATCTTATTTGAGTTATGTGAGGTCAATTCCCCCACTGATGAAACCTTAGCTTCATACCTGATTATTGTTTTATTACGATTTAAAAAGTAGCTTACTATTTAGACTCATGAGCTAGCTGGTTTAATAAACTTATGAGCCGACTAGTTAAATAAATTCATGAGGCAGATCATTTTTAAGTTCAATTATATTAATTATTAAATTTTCCAATGTTTATAAATATATCAATTTTATTTATACTTTTCTATAAAATAATATATTAATAACAACCGTTCAAAATTAGGATATAATTACATTATGTACATAATATAAAATATAATTATTTGAAATTAAAATCTAGTTTTAAATGAAGATCAAGTTATCTTTTATATAAGAAATAAAGTTAAAATATTAGATGATTTTTTTTTAAAATTTTCAATATATGTTATACGTGCATTTTATATAGCCATTTAAGTTAGATTTCATGTAACAGCCCAATTCATCTCCAGTCAGTATTGTCCGCTTTAGCCCGTGGGCCTCACAGATTTGTCCCTTGGGAGGTTTCATTCCCAAAAGCGCATTGAACAGGTGAGGAAGGCTCCCACATATATGGCCCAAATCTTTTCTTCCTGTTTCCGATGTAGGACAAGAATCCACCCCAAAGGTGTAGCCGGGTTGAATAAGCACATCCCTACCCCATCCTTGGGTCATGACAAGCCCACCAGCTTCCACCTGGTGCGTCCTCGCACCACACACTGTACTAGAGGGAGTCCAGCTTTGATACCACAATGTAACAGCCTAATCCATCTCCAGTCAGTATTGTCCGCTTTGGCCCGTGGGCGTCACGGATTTGTCCCTTGGGAGGTTTCATTCCCAAAAGTGTGCTGACCAGGTGAGGAAGGCTCCCACATATGTGGCCCAAATCTTTCCTTCCCATTTCCGATGTGAGACATGAATCCACCCCAGTGCGTAGCTGGTTGAACAAGCACGTCCCAACCCCATTCCTGGGTCGTGACATTTCACATTCATTTTTGTAACGCCCTCACCGTAGATAGTCTGTACATGCTACTGTTCCGATGACCAATATCTGCTCTGGATACCAACCGTGTGGGACTACACTTAAACTACAAATGAAGAGACCAAATTAATGAAATAAATGTAAAGAAAATTTAATAAATATAGCAAATAATTTTGGGACCCAATCCTAAGGTTTATTTAGGTAAAAAAATGACATTAAAGATGTTAAAGAAAATTTAGAGAAAATAAAATAAAATTTAAGAGAATTTAATTAATTAGTACAAAATTAATAAAAATAAACCAATGAGCACCCCGAAGGGCATTTTGGCCATTTCACCCCCCAGATGTGAGTTTTGACCTAAATGTCAAAATAAAAATTTAGATAATAAAATAATTAACATAAATTAAAAAAATTTATGAAATGAATTGGAAAATGAGAAAAGAAAAGAAAAGAAAAGAAAATGAAAAAAGGCTTATGACATAAAATAAAAATTAAATACAATGCAAATATATTTATATAGACACAAGATGACAAAAGCCACCAACCATCTTCTTCCTCCCTCTTCTCTCCTCTTTGGCCTAAGACACATGCTCTCTTCTTCCACCATTTTCTTTCAAGCATTAAGCTTGAATTCCTCTCTATTCATCCACCAAAACCCATGGTCCCTTTCATTAAAAATACTCCCCACTCTATAAAGAAGCCATAGATACCCATAAGAAGCAAAGGAAGTGAAGTTTAACAAGTTACAAAAAAGGTTAGTGCACTAATCCCTCTTCTTCTCTTCATTAAACATGAAAAGCATGTTTAGCCAAGTATAAATATCATGAAAATAAAAAGAAAATCTTGAGGAAAGAACCCTTGAATTTTTGGCAGCAATGGAACCTTGAGGTTTGTTGCTTTCAATTGATGAAAAATGGTTCCATGAGAATGTGTGATGAGTTGATATATTTGGGAGTTTGATTGTGTAGTGTTTGTGTAAATTTGAAACTTTGAAAACTAGGGTTGTGTAAATGCTTGAGGACTTTGTGTAAAATGCTTGAAATTGACCTATTGAGTTGAGATTGTTGCTTATAGAAGTGTCATGCATACAAATTAAAGTAAGAAAGTTGGAGGAGATTGAATTTTAGAAGTGTCAATTTTTTGCAGGTTGAGACTCAATGAGTCCAGTGGGTTTGTAGAACCATAACTGAAAATGTGTGATTCCAATTGGTATGAGGCTAATTAGAGGTAAAATTAGACTCAAAATAGCCCATTTTCATGGAGACACCATGCCCAAACTTTGTCAAATACTTGACCTAAATACTGCCCAAATCTGGATTACTCGCACCAAACTTAAAAATGACCAAATGAACAGTACATGTTCATTTGGTCATAACTCTCTCTATACTTGTCCAAATGACTTGAATTTGATACCATTGGAAAGCTTAGATATAGGGCTACAATTTCCATAAAGACCACTGAACCCAGAAATGCCAAAACCAAACCAAATTGTTGGCCTAAATTGGGTCACAAAACTGCCTAGAATTAGGTTGTCCAGAAACTGCTAGATATAAACTCACCCAACCAGTTTTGAAAAAATGGCCATAACTTGGTCTATAAGAACTCAAATATAATGAAACTATTAGCAAAATGTCCATAAGACACAGACCTACAAAATTGGTGTTTTTGACCAAAACCCATAAATTAAGAGAACTAGGTTAAATAGTTAGAACAATTCATTGTATCAAAACCTGCAATCTAACCAAACTTTACTTGACCCCAGAATAGTCTTTTAGTCATTACTCCTACTAGAAATATCCAATTGAGATGAGCCATACCTTTCCAGAAACCTGAGAGACAGGGCCACAACTTTATTTCAGAGACCTTCCTCAAACTATGCTTGTAAGATCTCAAAAAGTAACCTGCAGTCACTGTCCTGAACTGAGCCCTTGTTGGCATAGGGTATATAAGCCCAGGTCAGTTATTTGGCCATAAATAACTCCAAAAAACTTGAAAATTTGTGATAAAAAATTATGAGTGATCTTAAGACATAGGGCAACCATTTTAATGAAGATCACCATGCCTAAAAGTGACTACAACATTTTCCATTAATTAGGTAATCTCTAAGTCCAAAAGCTGCCCAGTTATGGAACCAGAATCTGGAAATGGTCAGTTATGGTTATCCGACCATAACTTGAGTTCTAAAAATCAAATTGACATGATTCAAAAGGGAAAATAAAGATAAGACATAGAGGAACAACTTCCATGAATGAAGTGTGGCCAAAAAGTGGCTACAAACTGATCATATGAATAGGTAAAAGTAAGACACAAAAACTGAAACCAAAGAAAAGTCCATGAGATAAATTATCTTATGGTAGGAATTTAACCCTAACAAGCCATTAAACACTAAATTACATGAAAGGGGTATGTGGGACCTATTTTCCCACTATGAAGTGATATGTACATTTCAAAAAAATAAGTAATAATGTGTAATTGCTCAATTTGATATGTAAAGTCAAAATAGTGAAACTGAACCTAAAGAAAGGTTCTCGAATTAAATTGTTTTTAGTAAGGACTTATCCTTAAATAGTCACTACATGCTAAATTACATGAAATAGGTATGTGGGACCTACTTTTCCGCTACAAGGTGAGATGAAATTTGTTGATACATAAAATGTAAATTTACCTAAATGGTTTGCTAAACACATAAGTCATAGGAAAATACACTTAGAACCTATGTTTCCATCAAATATGAAATAACAATACTATAAATATGTATAGTACATGACATAAAATAATGAGAGTGATAAATACATAAGTTATACGAATAAGTGCTTAGGACCTATGTTCCCATTATAATAACATGGAAATGGTGTAAAGCATAGGTAGTACATGAAGTGAAATAAAAATATGTTATGAATCCTAAATAGTACATAGCATGAAATAATAAAACTATAAGTGCTTAATAGTACTAATTTGCCCAAAGTATGCCTAGGCTTATATGTATATAGTTGGATTAATTGGTATACCAATTAGGGACCACAGATTGCAGCACTGCTTACAGAGCAAATCATGAACTGACAATATATGTCTGATATGATTGTTCTACAGGCTATATGCCTACCCATTGGCCATTGTGCCTAACCTTATTTCTGGCTTTACAAGCCTAACAGGAGACCTCATGCCTGACAGCTGGCCTCGTGCCTGACAGATGTATAAAGGGTAGACACATGGCTGTCTAACTCATATACTCCCGTGTATCCAGCATTATAGTTTGTTATAGGTTACTTGAGCATAAATATACATATATGATATGAAATACATCGATATGGCATAACATACACTAATATGATTCCAAAGACTCTAAAATGAGTTTAAAACTCCAGAGAAATGAACAAAAAAGATACTGTTAAATTTAACTGTTCCCAAAGTATAGGAAATTTATAAATATCTTAGAATTGATGACAAATTCATTGATATGAGTTTAAGGAGACTGAAATGAGATATGTGTATAAATAAGATCCTGATAAATATATTGATTTCAAAGTGCTATAAAATATGCAATTGACCTAGAATTATGAAATTACACCTATTATTGTCATTTTAAATCATTTAGTTATTCTGCCTTAAGATTATGCACCCCTAAGCAAATTGCTTAGCGCGTTGGATTTTCCATCACGTAGGTACTGGAGATCAGCAGCCACCATAGTAATGTTCTGACCGCAGTTGACCAGATCTGCATACAGTCCAGAGTTCACCTCATTAATCTTTTGTATTTTTGTAGGGCCCATGTATAGGCTAGTATTTTGGTTCATTGTGTATAATCATGATGTAATCACTAGTTTGTGATGTAAATAAAAATTATAAATATAATTTGAGTTGTAAATAAAGTTATGAATTTTTGTATATAAATTTCCATCTGAATGAATGAATGAATTTCATTTCTTGAACTGATACGATATGATATGACCATGGATATATAAGACAGATATGAAATTTTTTTTAATAGGTAACTAATGGAACCCGCCAGATGCTAATAAAATAGAGGAGGCTATGCCCGAGTATCCACAGGATTAAATTGTGATAAAAAAAATTTTTCACATGTTTTCTATAAAGTTTAAAATTAACAATGGACATGACAGGATAAGATAGGGTGCTCCGGCATCGAATGTGGCACTCCTCGCTCGGCTGTACAGTAGACGGGTAAGGGGCGTCACATTTAGTGGTATCAGAGCAAAGGTTTAGGCGATCCTAGACCTAGATAGATAGAAAGAAATAGTTGCATCACATGCATGGGCCTTTAGATAGAGTTGAGGTGACACTAATGCAGATATGTTCTTTGTCTGTTTTATAGGATCGATGGCATTTGATCCATCAGAGCACGGGTCTCCAAGACCAATAGAGGAAGAGGTAGAGAGTCACGCACATGCACTGCGCCTAGCCTGGGGAGTGCGATGAGAGAGTAGAACCATTGTAGGGTACATTAATAAGGACACAGCAGGCCTATCTAGAAAAGATTACTTAATTGCTCCATCAGATCACCAGAGCTAAGCCACCACCTCCCCAACAAGTATAAAGGACCCCAGTAAAGAGAGTTAGAAATGATGAGCGATTCAGAGGGACAGCAAAGACAAGAGAGGGTCTAGACTCGGCCTAGCGCAGCAGCCTACTATAGAGAGCAAGAGACCTGTGGGGTCTCGTGGTTAGATTCAGAGCAGAGAACCGAGGAAAAGGTTCTGCTTGTCCCAAGAAGAGGAGGTCGAGTGTATCGGTTGGCAATTTATGGGTCCTCAGAGCACGGAGATCAACCCCGGTGCTAGTTTGTACGCATTGTGGGAAGAACCACAGCGGAAAGTGTAGACTGCTGACGGGTGGATATTTTAGATATGGGTCCACATAGCATTTTTTGAGAGATTGCCCACAGAGGAATGCTACCACAGCTGCATCACAGACTCGGAGGTTTGTCCCAATAGTACAGAAGGGTAGAAGACTGATGAGGCTAGAGATAACTGGTACATCACAGAGAGCTTTTGAGATTATAGAACAACCCGAGGTTGAAGTAGCACCCCGCATGTATGCTATGGCTCAAGAGGAGCCAGACCTGATAGACGTTGTCAGAGGTACATTTTCTAATTATAATACCTTTAAATATGTATTGATAGACCCTAATTATGTTCACCCCTATATATGCATTGTACCTCCTGTTGAAAGAGGATACCGCTAGATGGGTCAGAATATGACATACTTGTCATCAACCCTTTAGGTCATCAGGTGATTGTAGATTATCAACCGAAAAGGATCGTGTTAAAAATAATGGATGGAAATAAGAAAGAGACTATATATGAGATGAAAGAGGATGAGTGCAGAACTGATTGAGGATAAGTATAGGAAAAACGTGATCTATTGGGATATATCGTGGTAACTACGCAATGTTCTCAATATTTGTGCTGTAAGCTGCAGATTACAACACCAACTTGGGACAATTGTGTAGAGCTATATATTCCCGATAGTAAATCGAGATAGGGATAAGATTATAGAGCTAGATCTAGTAAGACAGACTAAGGATTAGCAGAGATCTACATAACTGAGATAGTACGGTTACATGAAGTGTCGATATCACTCATATCTAATTGAGACCTAAGATTTACTTCGACAGAAGTTACAGGGGTCATTGGGCACTCAACTGCACTTCAGTACGGTTTTTCATCCCCAGACAGATGGACAGTCTGAAAGGGTGTTAAAGGTAACCCTTAGAACTTATTAAATTGTTATAGATGTTAAAGACATGATAGTAATGATATGACATGAATTATATGATAGGTATTGGAAAATATGTTAAGAAGTTGTGTCATCGATTGTGAAGGGAATTGGGATAAGTATCTTCCTTTGGTAGAGTTTGCTTATAACAACAGTTGCCAAACCACCAAAAAAAAAAAAGGCTCCATACAAAGTATTGTGTGGGAGGAGATGCAGGACTCCCTTATGTTGGACAGAAATGGGAGAAGAGAAAGTAGTGGGCCTAGACCTGGTGAGACAGATAGAAGAAAAAGTGAAACTCATTAGAGACAATTTGAAAGCTGCCTCAGACAGACAGAAGTCATATGTTGACCTGAGGAGAAAGGATATACAGTATGAGGTTGGTGATAAGGTGTTTCTCAAGGTATCACTTTGGAAGAAAGTGCTGAGATTTAGTAAGAAGGGTAAGTTAAGCCTTAGGTTTATTGGTCCATACGATGTCATTGAGTGTGTGGGTCTAGTAGCCTACAGGCTAGCTTCACCACCTGAGCTGGACAAGATTCACAATGTACTCCAGGTGTCGATACTCAGGAGATACAGATCAGATCCTTCACATGTCATTTCAGCAGAAGAGATAATTGTGCAATCTGATTTGACATATGAAGAGGAACCAGTTAGAATCTTGGCACGGGAAGCCAAAGAACTCAGAAACAAGAGGATCCCATTAGTGAAAGTCTTGTGGAGACACCACAACATAGAAGAAGCAACATGGGAGAGCGAGAAAACAATGAGGCAATAGTTCCCTCAACTCTTCACATTAGGTAAATTTCAAGGACGAAATTTTTATTTAGAGGGGAAGAATTGTAACGCTCTCACCATAGGTAGTCTGTACATTCTACTGTTGCGACGACCAATATCTATTCGGACTGTCAGACTGTGTGGGACTACACTTAAACTACAGTGAAGAGACCTAAATTAATGAAATAAATGTAAAGAAAATTTAATAAATATAGCAAATAATTTTGAGACCCAATTCTAAGGTTTATTTAGGTAAAAAAATGACATTAAAGATGTTAAAGAAAATTTAGAGAAAATAAAATAAAATTTAAGAGAATTTAATTAATTAGTACAAAAATAATAAAAATAAACCGATGAGCACCCCGAAGGGCATTTTGGCCATTTCACCCCCCAGAGGTGAATTTTGACCTAAATATCAAAATAAAAATTTGGATAATAAAATAATTAACATAAATTAAAAAAATTTATGAAATGAATGGGAAAATGAGAAAAGAAAAGAAAAGAAAAGAAAATGAAAAAGGCTTATGACATAAAATAAAAATTAAGTACAATGCAAATATATTTATATAGACACAAGATGACAAAAGCCACCAACCATCTTCTTCCTCCCTCTTCTCTCCCTCTTTTGGCCGGCACACATGCTCTCTTCTTCCACCATTTTCTTTCAAGCTTTAAGCTTGAATTCCTCTCTATCCATCCACCAAAACCCATGGTCCCCTTCATTAAAAATACTTCTCACTCCATAAGGAAGCCATAGATACCCATAAGAAGTAAAAAAAAAGGTTAGTGCACTAATCCCTCTTCTTCTCTTCATTAAACATGAAAAACATGTTTAGCCAAGTATAAATATCATGAAAATAAAAAGAAAATCTTGAGGAAAGAACCCTTTAATTTTCAGCAACCATGGAACCTTGAGGTTTGTTACTTTCAAGTGATGAAAAATGGTTCCATGAGAATGTGTGATGAGTTGATATGTTTGGGAGTTTGATTTTGTAGTGTTTGTGTAAATTTAAAACTTTGAAAACTAGGGTTGTGTAAATGCTTGAGGACTTTGTGTAAAATGCTTGAAATTGACCTATTGAGTTGAGATTGCTGCTTATAGAAGGGTCATGCATGCAAATTAAAGTAAGGAAGTTTGAGGAGATTGAATTTTGGAAGTGTCAATTTTCTACAGGTTGGGACTCAATGAGTCCAGTGGGTTTGTGGAACCATGAAAATGTATAATTCCAATTGGTATGAGGCCAATTGGAAGTGAAATTAGACTCAAAATAGCCCATTTTTCGTGGAGACACCTGAAGGAACGGAAGCGTGAAAAACACAAGATTATACCATTGAATTCAAAAACTTTCACCTAGGGTCACATGCACCATGCAAGATTTATTTTTATCTATTTGATTTCAATGATAAACAACATATTAAAACTCTTTTAATATGTTTTTGGATCTGTATTTGCCATTTAAGATTTTAAAATTAATCAGATTAATTTTAGAACCCTAGATTAAATCAAGAACGATTACACTAACCTCTTGATGTGCTGCAGTGTGTCTGCGCCTTTGAGATTCGTCTTCAGGACACCAGATGTTGTCCCTCTAGCTTGTCCACACCAAGAACACCTATGGCAGCCCTTGAACAACTTCTAAAGCCTTTTCTATTAATTAGAAATTCAAGTTCTGCCTTTTAAGAGATTAGAGATGTAAACAGGACACTAGAAACAATTTCTAGCGTTCTTAATTCAAGAGATTGATGGCTAATCTCTTTGAATTGATGAGAGATGAAGAAGAATGGCTGGAGAGGCTCAAAGTGGCGTGACATATGAGAGGAGAGGCTGCTGGTTATATTTTCTTTTCATAACCACACTTAAATAGCTAGGTTAACACATTAAACCCTTGCCACATGTCACCCTTTGATTAGCTCTAGGTTTAAGTGACCCAATCACATTGTGCCAAGTGTCAAACCTATATTTAATCTTGATTTTAATCATCTTACATGATTAAAAAAACATTTGGCAAGCTTATGTGTAATCCCATGTGTCACCATCTCATGGTGCCACGTGTCACACTGCAAAATGACCAAAATGCCCCTGTGTCTTAATTTTGAGTTCTAAACCCAAAATAATTATTTTTCTTCTTCTAATTAATTTATATCAAATATAAATTAATTAATTAATCTCTATTAATTAATTTCTCATTAATTAAATTAATATTTAAACACTTTAAATATAAATTTAACTTATATTATACATCCAATAATCTAGATTTGGTTTCAAGTCATGCTAGGGACTTTGCAATTTAATTGCAAACCAAATCTATTTAATTAATCAATTAAACTCTTTAATTAATTAATTAAATCATATTTAAATAGGTGATAACTTGTGTATGTGTGTGACTTACTAGGCTCATCACTAATTGGCAATGAGACATGATATCAACTCTTAATATCATCAGAACTCTTTCTTACCATAAATGATTTCTCTAAATCATTTTATGAACCTCATAGACCATGGTTAACACCTAGCATAGCATGCCATGGCCACCCAATTAGTAATAAGGTTTACCTTAAATGAACCTATAATCATATGTTACCATGCACTAGAATCTCTCTGCTACAAAATCCCAACTCAAGCCGAGTCATGGTTTATGTCAAACTCCATTTGCTATGAATATTATGTTCTCTTTTAATTCCAGTTCTTGATTAAAAGATTTTCTCATCGTAAACTCTTTCTCGAATAAATCTATCTGTCTCCGGCCAGAACTTGACACTTGAAGAACAATTAAATGAACATAGTATTTTATCTCTATTTACTTAGAGGAACAGATTCCATCTTGATCAACACCTACCTCCATTTATAACTAGTAGGAGCCAACACATGCTCATATACCCATACACAGTACAAGTATGAAAGCAGTATCAAACTCAAACTACCTATATACAAGATAACTGTGTTATCTCAGTCTAAAGATTATATGCATCGATATGATTTATGACAAAACATTGATAAGAGTAAACTCCATGTGCTTGTCATAAGTGTCACCGTTCGCCTACTTATCATTTATAAGTGCCTATCAAGTTTGTTATATGGCATGAGACTCACCATTCCATCTTATTTATATCTCATATAAATAACTTGGGAACAAACATGAATACAATCTTTCTGGATAAGTCATGTCCTTATTATGAAGTATCCTCGATTGTGAACCTATTTATGATACTTTGTGCTAGAAATATTGTCACTCATATTCTTAACAACTTAAGAATAATATTTCTAACAAAATATCAATGGACCTTTTCTATTACACATAAATATATTATGTAAACGGAAAAGTGGAAATGCCTTTTATTAATAAAATTATGTACAAGATGCATACTAAATGATATGCTCTAGGGCATACTACTAACAATCTCCCACTAGCACTAGAGCCATTCATTACAATACCTTAGACCCATCTTCTCAAGATGCCGGTCTAACTGAACTTGTGACAAAAGCTTAGTGAATGGATCAATGGATTTTTCAATGATGTTATTTTTCTCGCATGGCTATATCGCTTGCCCAACTATATCTCCGATAATGTAGTAGTGCCTTTCTATGTGTTTGGATTTTGGTGAGACCTTAGTTCCTTAGCTCAGACGATCGCTCCATTGTTGTCACAAAGGTAATGGAATCACGACTCAATGGAAGGAACTATCGTAAGTTCTCACACGAACTTCTTTATCCAAACAAACTTCTTTTGCAAGATTCGATGCAAAGAATATACTCAAATTTCGAGTGGAATCTGCAATGTGCTATGTTTGGAACTCTTCCAACCGATCGCACCTCCATTACAAATGAACACATATCCAGAGGTAGACTTTCTATCATCGATATCTGATTGGAAATCAGAATCAGTATAACCATCCAATTGCAAGTCTCCACCTCCATAAATCAAGAATAAATCCTTAGTTCTTCTCAAGTACTTAAGGAGATTCTTGACAAACTATCCAGATGTTCCAAACCTAGATTGGATTGATACCGCTAGTCAAACTAATAAAGATATGCGATATCCGGCCTAGTACACAACATCGCATACATTAAACTTCCAATAGCCGAAGCATATGGAATCCTGGCCATCTTATCTCTTTCTTCAGGTGTCTTTGGAGACATCTCTTTAAAAAGATGAATACCATGTCTCACTAGTAACAATCCTCTCTTGGAATCAAGCATGTTAAACCTCTTTAACACCTTTTCCAAGTATAGACTTTGGGATAAACCAATTATTCTTTTCGCTCTATCTCTATAGATGCGAATCCCAAGAATATAGGTTGCCTCCCCTAAGTCTTTCATGAAGAATGTATTTGACAACCATACCTTTATAGTCGTCAACATACCTGTGTCATTACCTATCAACAGTATGTCATCCATATATAAGACAAGGAAAGTGATAGCACTGTCACTAACCTTCTTATATACACATGGCTCATCCTCATTTTTGATAAAACCAAAAGATTTAATGGCTTCATCAAAACGGATGTTCCAACTCCTCGAAGCTTGTTTCAACCCATAAATGGATCGCTTTAGCTTGCATACCTTGGAACCATCTTGGGATTCAAATCCCTTAGGTTGTTCTATGAAAATGTTTTCTTCAATGTATCCATTGAGAAAAGCTGTTTTGACATCCATCTGCCAAATCTCATAATCATAGTATGCAGCTATTGCTAATAAAATCCTAATTGATTTAAGCAATGCAACAGGCGAGAAAGTTTGCCTTTGGCGAAACCCTTTCGCTACTAGCCTTGCCTTATAGGTCTCTACCTTTCCATCAGAACCAATTTTCTTCTTGAAAACCCATTTGATCCCTATAGGTACAATACCTTCAGGTGGGTCAACAAGATCCCAAACTTGATTCTTATACATGGAATCAATCTCGGATTTTATAGCATCAATCCATTTTGAAGAGTCTATATCTGATATAGCTTCTTCATAGGTAAGTGGATCATCTCCATGATCTACTTCTTCATGAGTAGACAACTCTTGTTCTTCTTTATGAAGAAAACCATATCTCACCGTGGGTGAGATACCGGTTGTTCTACGAGGAACAAGTAGATGTTTCATTAATGGGTATAGGTTGACTAGATGGATCTATATCCATCCGATGCATTGGTTGGTCGAATTCTCCAATTCTAACTCTATTTGCCTTCCTTTGCCTCCTTCTTGAACAAACCGTTGTTCAAGAAATGTGGCATCTCTACTTATCACAACCTTTTGTGAAGTAGGCAAATAAAAATAATATCCAAAACTATCTTTTGGATATCCAACAAATTGACCTCTTTACGATCCGGTCTCCAATTTATCAAGATTCACTTTTGATATAAAGTGGACAACCCCAAATCTTAACATGCTTAAGACTTGGTTTTCTTCCATGCCATATCTCATAAGGTGTGGAAGAAACTGATTTTGATGGAATCCTATTCGAATATACAAAGTGATTCTAATGCAAATCCCCAAAAGGAGATTGGCATATCAAGATAGCTCATCATACTACGTACCATATCCAATAGGGTACGATTTCTCCTTTCAGATACACCATTCACCGTGGCGTTCTGGAGGAGTCACCGAGAAACAATGCCATGCTCTCTCAAGTATTCATCAAATTCAAGACTCAAATATTCACCTCCACGATCCGATCAAGAGCTTTAATACTTTTTCCGCTTGATTTTCTACTTCGATTTAAATTCCTTGAACTTTTCAAAGGATTCATGTTTGTATTTCATCAAATACAAATACCCAAACCTTGATTTATCATCAGTAAAGGTAATAAAATAATGAAAGCCCCCTCTAGCCATTTCTTTAAATGGACCACATACATCACTATGTATTAGTTCCAAAATATTTTCACTCTTAGCCCTTGTCCAACAAAGGGTGATCTAGTCATTTTGCCTTGAAGGCAAGATTCACAAGTTGGAGTAGGCTCAGAGCCCAATGAGGATAGAATCCCCATTTTCTCCAATTTTGCAATCCTATCTTCTGCAACATGACATAACCTTAAGTGCCAAATATATTTTGAACTTGAGTTGGTTTTCACCATGGCATTGCATTCATTTAGATTGCTCTACTCGCCGCTGGAAACACTTTCATCGCAATGGAAACACTTTCCTATTGGCAATGGAAACACTTTCCTGTTGGCAGTGGAGACACTTTCCTTTGCCTTTATCAGCTTTAGTCTTCCTTTTCTGTTTAGCTATTTTCTTGGAAGGACCAGGAATCTGAGGTTTCTTTTTCTTATTGCCCTTCTTCTTGTTGGACTTTCCACAGTAAGAAGATGCAACCAAAGCTACCTCTTTTCCATTATTGCCCAGCATATTCTTTTGGGCAATAACCAGATGTTGAGTAAACCACCTAAGGTGCATTCTGTTGAGTCATATGGAAATTTGTCACAAATTTCCCAAAAGACTCGTGAAGGATCAAGGATCAAATCCGTTTGTAGTTGGAAATCCATGTTGAAGTCAAGATGTTCCAATCGCTCAATTAGCCGAATCATCTTGTGGACATGATCCCCAACATTCTGTCCCTCAAACATCCTCATACCTAATAGCCGCCTAGATATCTCATACCTAGCATTCTCTTTGTGCTCACCATACAACTCTTGTAGGTGAAGGAGGATCTCACTAGCACTCTGCATGTTCTCATGTTGCTTCTGTAACTCATTACTCATGGAAGCAAGCATGTAACACTAAGCTCTCATCTCATGCTCCTTCCACTTGTCCAAAGTTTCATGTTCCTCTTGTGTGGCCTCTGGAGGTAAGGGACCAGAACATTTGAATCTAGAACATATCCTATATGTTCAAGGTTCAGACAAGTTACAAATTTCTTAGCCAATCGCATGATTAGGTCCTCACAACTGTTGTGATCAAGTATGCTTGCAAGGATATTGGATGGTGGTGGTCGTTTTGTGCTCATTATTATCGTAAAATTAACTGCAGAAAATAACCAGATTAATTAGTAAATGTATCATGTATTTAACCAAAATGATTATGGTCTTTTAATCAAATTGGTCCTCCCACTAACTTAGCGAATCCTACACTTCCAAAGTAGAAAACGGAAATCCTAGTTGGATGGATTTCTAGTGGGTGATTGAATTCTTATAATTCTATTGATCATCCTCAAGTACATCCATTATTGGAATTACAATAAACTATAAGTGAGCAACTCCTTGCCCATCACATCTCATGTGAGGTTCAATCCTTTACCTAGCCCCTAATGCTCAAAATCTCAGGTACATCCATTATTGACTTATCTTGCATTAGTTAAGTTGATCACATTGAGCCAAGAATTATGCAAATAATTTTAATGTCCTCAGGTACATCCAATATTGGCCACCAAACCATTTACATATTTACAACATCTCATGCTTTACAATTATTCTTAAGAAAATCTCTTAAATTAATTGCATCTCATGCAACTATTTAAAATTTCTTAAAATAATTGCCTCAATGGAGGGCTTATGTTATAATTACTTTAATTATAGCATTTCCAACTTAATCATTTGTTTGGAAGATTTTATAGCCATCCTAATTACTATTAAGGTCTCACTTTGCACATTATCCATTTAGCATGCATATATCATATAATTGCATACATTCCCATACATCTCATGCATTCATGGATAAGCGAGAAATATGGTATGATCATGGACTTTCTAAGGGATTCAATTGAGCCACCAAGAATTGAATCGGGCATTCCTAGGTGCATTTCATTCATTCATTTTACAAGAGTTGCTGAAGGAGTACATAATCAACACTTGATATTGAATTCCTCCCACGGTCCCACCAATGCTCTTGACCTCCTTGAACTTCTTGCAATCCAATATTACATAGTAATCCTTGGCATACCAAGGCGAATTTACAAGAACTTAAATAAATGAAATTACAACCCAAAAATTATTACAAACTTAATAATAAATGCCCAAAATAAATTAAAATAAATTAATTAATTTACAATCCCAAAGAAACATAAAAGAAATAAATCCAATCACATTGGTCTTTTATAGTCCATGATCATCCATCATGCATATCACTATTTAACAATTAAATAAAACATACATACTTAAATTAAATTGAATATCTCATATTCAACTTAAAAATCCAGATTTGAATATGATTCAAATAAATTTAAAAATTCAGATTTGAATCTCATTCAAACAAATTTAAAAATTCATATTTGAATCACATTAAAACAACTTCAAAAATTCAGATTTGAATCACATTCAAACATTGTTTAAAAAATCAGATTTGAATCATATTCAAATATTTTTTAAAAAATCAGATCTGAATTTTATTGAATCAATTTTAAAAAATCAGATTTAAATATGATTCAAACAACTTTAAAAATTCAGATTTGAATCACATTCAAACAACTTTTAAAATTCAGATTTGAATCACATTCAAACAATTTTTAAAATTCTGATTTGAATCATAATTTAATTGTGTGATTAAAACAACTAATTAAACACTTTAATTAGTCAAAGAATAGGCCTTAGATCATACAACAATTGCAGATTTAAAAGCCAAACCTTGAACCACCCAAGGAACCATTGTTGCCGCCACCAATGGTGGCTTCACCATGTGTGACGCCACATCTCATGATCCAACCAGCAATGAATCTCTTGATCTCATGATCAAACACACAATTAAATTATATAATCAACAATCTAAATGGCAAATATAGTGGCTCTGATACCAATTGAAGGAACGGAAGCGTGAAAAACACAAGATTATACCATTGAATTCAAAAATTTTCACCTAGGGTCACATGCACCATGCAAGATTTATTTTTATCTATTTGATTTCAATGATAAACAACATATTAAAACTCTTTTAATATGTTTTTGGATCTGTATTTGCCATTTAAGATTTTAAAATTAATCAGATTAATTTTAGAACCCTAGATTAAATCAAGAACGATTACACTAACCTCTTGATGTGCTGCAGTGTCTCGCCTTTGAGATTCGTCTTCAGGACACCAGATGTTGTCCCTCTAGCTTGTCCACACCAAGAATACCTATGGCAGCCCTTGAACAGCTTCTAAAGCCTTTTCTATTAATTAGAAATTCAAGTTCTGCCTTTTAAGAGATTAGAGATGTAAACAGGACACTAGAAACAATTTCTAGCGTTCTTAATTCAAGAGATTGATGGCTAATCTCTTTGAATTGATGAGAGATGAAGAAGAATGGCTGGAGAGGCTCAAAGTGGCGTGACATATGAGAGGAGAGGCTGCTGGTTATATTTTCTTTTCATAACCACACTTAAATAGCTAGGTTAACACATTAAACCCTTGCCACATGTCACCCTTTGATTAGCTCTAGGTTTAAGTGACCCAATCACATTGTGCCAAGTGTCAAACCTATATTTAATCTTGATTTTAATCATCTTACATGATTAAAAAAACATTTGGCAAGCTTATGTGTAATCCCATGTGTCACCATCTCATGGTGCCACGTGTCACACTGCAAAATGACCAAAATGCCCCTGTGTCTTAATTTTGAGTTCTCAACCCAAAATAATTATTTTTCTTCTTCTAATTAATTTATATCAAATATAAATTAATTAATTAATCTCTATTAATTAATTTCTCATTAATTAAATTAATATTTAAACACTTTAAATATAAATTTAACTTATATTATACATCCAATAATCTAGATTTGGTTTCAAGTCATGCTAGTGACTTTGCAATTTAATTGCAAACCAAATCTATTTAATTAATCAATTAAACTCTTTAATTAATTAATTAAATCATATTTAAATAGGTGATAACTTGTGTATGTGTGTGACTTACTAGGCTCATCACTAATTGGCAATGAGACATGATATCAACTCTTAATATCATCAGAACTCTTTCTTACCATAAATGATTTCTCTAAATCATTTTATGAACCTCATAGACCATGGTTAACACCTAGCATAGCATGCCATGGCCACCCAATTAGTAATAAGGTTTACCTTAAATGAACCTATAATCATATGTTACCATGCACTAGAATCTCTCATACAAAATCCCAACTCAAGCCGAGTCATGGTTTATGTCAAACTCCATTTGCTATGAATATTATGTTCTCTTTTAATTCCAGTTCTTGATTAAAAAGATTTTCTCATCGTAAACTCTTTCTCGAATAAATCTATCTGTCTGCCAGAACTTGAAACATCAAGAACAATTAAATGAACATAGGATTTTATCTCTATTTACTTAGAGGAACAGATTCCATCTTGATCAACACCTACCTCAATATATAACTAGTAGGAGCCAACACATGCCCATATAACCATACACACAACAATTATGAAAGCGAGATCAAACTCAAACTACCTATATACAAGATAACTGTGTTATCTCAGGTCTAAAGATTATATGCACTGATATGATTTATGACAAAACATTGACAAGAGTAAACTCCATGTGCTTGTCATAAGTGTCACTGGTTCGACCTACTTATCATTTATAAGTGCCTATCAAGTTTGTTATATGGCATGAGACTCACCATTCCATCTTATTTATATCTCATATAAATAACTTGGGAACAAACATGAATACAATCTTTCTGGATAAGTCATGTCCTTATTATGAAGTATCCTCGATTGTGAACCTATTTATGATACTTTGTGCTAGAAATATTGTCACTCATATTCTTAACAACTTAAGAATAATATTTCTAACAAAATATCAATGGACCTTTTCTATTACACATAAATATATTATGTAAACGGAAAAGTGGAAATGCCTTTTATTAATAAAATTATGTACAAGATGCATACTAAATGATATGCTCTAGGGCATACTACTAACAACACCATGCCTAAATTTTGTCAAAAACTTGACCTAAATACTGCCCAAATCCGGATTACCCTGCACCAAACTCAGAAAATGACCAAATATATAGTACATGTTTATTTGGTCATAACTCCCTCTATACTGGTCCAAATGACCTGAATTTGATACCATTGGAAAGCCTAGATATAGGGCTACAATTTCCATGAAGACCACTTAACCCAGAAATGCCAAAAACCAAACCAAATTGCTGGCCCAAATTGGTTCACAAAACTGCCTAGAATTAGGTTGTCCAGAAACTGCTGGATATAAACTCACCCGACCAGTTTTGGAAAAATTGCCATAACTTGGTCTACAAGAACTCAAATGTAATAAAACCAGTGAAAAATGTCCATAAGACACAGACCTACAAAATTTTTGTTTTGACCAAAACCCAGAAATCAAGATAAGTAGGTCAAATAGTTAGAACAAATCATTGCATCAAAATCTGCAATCTGACCAAAATTTACTTGACCCCAGAACAGTCTTTTAGTCATAACTCCCACTAAAAAACTCCAATTGAGATGAGCCATACCTTTCCAGAAACCTAAGAGACAGAGCTACAATTTTATGTTAGAGACCTTCCTCAAACTATGCTTGTAAGAACCTCAAAAAGTGACATGTAGTCACTGTCCTGAACTGAGCCCCTGTTGGCATAGGGTATATGAGCCCAGGTCAGTTATTTGGCCATAAATAACTCCACAAAACTTGAAAATTTGTGATAAAAAATTTTGAGTGATCATAAGACATAGGAAAACAATTTTTATGAAGATCACCATGCCTAAAAGTGACTGCAACATGTTCCATTAATTAGGTAATCTCTAAGTCCAAAAGCTGCCCAGTTATGGAACTAGAATCTGGAAATGAGTCAGTTATGGTTATCCGACAATAACTTGAGTTCTAAAAATCAAATTGACATGATTCAAAAGGGAAAATAAAGATAAGACATAGAGGAACAACTTCCATGAATGAAGTGTGGCCAAATAGTGGCTACAAACTGATAATATGGATAGGTAAAAGTAAGACACAAAAACTAAAACTAAAGAACTGTCCATGAGATAAATTGTCTAATGGTAGGAATTTAACCCTAGCAAGCCATTAAACACTAAATTACATGAAAGGGGTATGTGGGATGTCACGACCTAGGGATGGGGTTGGGACGTACTTGTTCAACCAACTACGCACTGGGGTGGAAACTTCGTGTCCCACATCGGAAACGGGAAGAAAAGATTTGGGCCATATATGTGGGAGCCTTCCTCACCTGGTCAGCGCGCTTTTGGGAATGAAACCTCCCAAGGGACAAATCCGTGAGGCCCATGGGCCAAAGCGGACAATACTAACTGGAGAAGGATCGGGCTGTTACATTTGTGGTATCAGAGTCGCTCCGCGTGCAACCTTGAACGATGGTGGGGCAAACCTCAGTGAGGACGCTGAGTCCCATAAGGGGGGTGGATTGTAACACCCTAGGCAAATCCCACATCGACAAAACATGGGAGAGATGCTGGGTTTATAAGTTGTTGGTTCGTAAACCCTAGTAACGCGTTTTAAAACCGTGAGGCTTCGGCCCAGAGCGGACAATATCATTAGTGGACCGGGCCGTTGCATTTGTGGTATCAGAGCTGGACTCCCTATAGTACGGTGTGTGGTGTGAGGACGCACTAGGCAGAAGCTGGTGGGCTTGTCAACACCCAAGGATGGGGTTGGGACGTGCTTGTTCAACCAGCTACGCACTAGGGTGGAAACTTCGTGTCCCACATCGGAAACGGGAAGAAAAGATTTGGGCCATATATGTGGGAGCCTTCCTCACCTGGTCAGCGCGCTTTTGGGAATGAAACCTCCCAAGGGATAAATCCGTGAGGCCCATGGACCAAAGCGGACAATACTAACTGGAGAAGGATCGGGCTGATACATGGGACCTTTTTTTCTACAATAAAATGATATGTACATTTCAAAGAAAAAAGTAATAATGTGTAATTGCTCAATTTGATGTGTATAGTCCAAATAAAGGAAACGAACCTAAAGAAAGGTTCTCGAATTAAATTGTTTTTAGTAAGGACTTATCCCTAATAAGTCATTACATGCTAAATTACATGAAATAGGTATGTGGGACCTACTATCTCACTACAAGGTGACATCAAATTAGTTGATACATAAAATGTAAATTTACCTAAATGGTTTGCTAAACACATAAGTTATAGGAAAATACACTTGGAACCTATGTTTTCATAATATATGAAATAACAATACTATAAATATGTATAGTACATGACATAAAATAATGAGAGTGATAAATACATAAGTTATACGAATAAGTGCTTGGGACCTATGTTCCCATTATAATAACATGGAAATGGTGTAAAGCATAGGTAGTACATGAAGTGAAATAAAAATATGTTATGAATCCTAAATAGTACATAGCATGAAATAATAAAACTATAAGTGCTTAATAGTACTAATTTGCCAAAAGTATGCCTAGGCTTATATGTGTATAGCTGGATCGATTGGTATACCAAGTAGGGACCACAGATTGCAGCACTGCTTACAGAGCAAATCATGAACTGACAATATATGTCTGATATGATTGTTCTACAGGCTATATGCCTACCCATTGGCCATTATGCCTAACCTTATTTCTGGCTTTACAAGCCTAACACAAAGAGCCTCGTGGCTTGACGGTGGCCTCGTGCACATGATGTGTACAGTGGTAGACATATGGTCATCTAATCAGATACTCCCATATATCCAAAGATTATAGTTTGTTATAGGTTACTTAAGCATAAATATTCTAATATGACATGAAATACATCGATATGACTTAACATACACTAATATGATTCCAAAGACTCTAAAATGAGTTTAAAAAGCCAGAGAAATGAATAGAAAAGATACTGCTAAATTTAACTGTTTCCAAAGTGTAGAAAATTTATAAATGTCTTAGAATTGATGACAAATTCACTTATATGAGTTAAATTTTACCATTGAAATAGAGTGCATGTAGTTAATATACAAATATTTACTAGTCAAATTAAAATAATTTTTTAAAAAGAAAATTAAATACTTCATTGGGTTTTTTTACTTATTATTTTTTTTCCTCTTGGCATGCATATTCCTGTTGCTTAATTACTTTATTAAGTGCAAAGTAATATTGTATGGATAGGATGCAATAGAGGAGATGAACATGCTGAAGAAAGAAATTGAGATACTCCAAAAAGGAGTCAGGTATCAATTACCAATTAATGATTCTTTTATAATATAGTTAAAAATTAATAACTAGAATTCACTAATTTTTTTTTTTCTACATTTCTTGTGTACATTCTACAGGTACTTGCTTGGAGGGAGGTCTGAGGAAATGACAATGGATGAATTACTAATACTAGAAAAAAAAATCTAGAAATTTGGATTTGCCACATCTGCTCAACAAAGGTATCAAAATTTAATTAATCTTAAAACAAATTAAGTTTATTTTGGCATTTTATTTATATTAATTTAAGGTAACTATTAATTAATTTTTATAAAGGTTGACTAATTTTTTAGCTAATGGTACACAGATGGAAATATTATTCAAAGAGATCCGTCGAGGAGCAAGGTTAGTACTCAATTTTTTTAATTATTAAATTCTACAATTGTATTGTTTTATCAATTGTTTTCTTATAAATTGATGACAAATTTTCAATTTTCTTAAAAAAAAAAACGTATGTATAGCATAACTATAATATTATAATTAATTAAAGCTTAAATGGGCCATTGAGTTGGTAATTTATTGATTGGGTGTTTTATGTCAAGGTTGAAGTCATAATTAACATTTTTTTTATATAAAATTTGGTAATTATTAATAAAATCAAAAGATAAGTAGAGTATTATTTTCTCACTTGAAGAAAAAAAACATAGATATAGATAATTATTTTTTTTTTTTGAAATGATTTGACTAGAGCAAAATAATTGTTCGGATAATAAATAGTCTTTTTCATTTTGGACAATTAAATAAACTTTTTGCAATACTGCCCTTTCGATAACTTATTATATCTATTGCCTGCAAAAGAGATTAAACCACCAAACATGAAAGGAAGAACAAACTATGCTACCAGATTCTGTTGATAGAAGATTATTACCCATACCTAAAGATTCAAAGTCCCCAATCAAAAGAATCAATAATTCACACTGTATTTTGAATTGCCAAAGTCCATACAAATATAGCAAAAAAAAATAAAAAATAAAATCCCACTATGGGGAAAAAACAAAGCCCCAAAAATGGGAGAATATGTTAGTAGTATGCCCTAGAGCATATCATTTAGTATGTATCTTGTATATATTTTATTAATAAATGGCATTTCCACTTTTCTGTTTATATAATATATTTATGTGTAATAGAAAAGGTCCATTGATATTTTGTTAGAAATATTATTCTTAAGTTGTTAAGAATATGAGTGACAATATTTCTAGCACAAAGTATCATAAATAGGTTCACAATCGAGGATACTTCATAATAAGGACATGACTTATCCAGAAAGATTGTATTCATGTTTGTTCCCAAGTTATTTATATGAGATATAAATAAGATGGAATGGTGAGTCTCATGCCATATAACAGACATGATAGGCACTTATAAATGATAAGTAGGTCAACGGTGACACTTATGACAAGCACATGGAGTTTATTCTTGTCAATGTTTTGTCATAAATCATATCAAAAGATATAATCTTTAGACTGAGATAGCACAGTTATCTTGTATATAGGTAGTTTGAGTTTGATCGCTTTCATACTTGTACTGTATGGGTATATGGGCATGTGTTGGCTCTACTAGTTATATATGGAGGTAGGTGTTGATCAAGATGGAATCTGTTCCTTTAAGTAAATAGAGATAAAATCCTATGTTCATTTAATTGTTCTTGATGTTTCAAGTTCTGGCCAGACAGATAGATTTATTCAAAAGAGTTTCATGAGAAAATCTTTTAATCAAGAACTGGAATTAAAAGAGAACATAATATTCATAGCAAATAGAGTTTGACATAAACCATGACTCAAATTGAGTTGGGATTTTGTAAAGAGAGATTCTAGTGCATGGTAACATATGATTATAGGTTCATTTAAGGTAAACCTTATTACTAATTGGGTGGCTATGGCATGCTATGCTAGGTGTTAACCATGGTCTATGAGGTTCATAAAATGATTTAGAGAAATCATTTATGGTAAGAAAGAGTTCTGATGATATTAAGAGTTGATATCATGTCTCATTGCCAATTAGTGATGAGCCTAGTAAGTCACACACATACACAAGTTATCACCTATTTAAATATGATTTAATTAATTAATTAAAGAGTTTAATTGATTAATTAAATAGGTTTGGTTTGCAATTAGATTGCAAAGTCCCTAGCATGACTTGAAACCAAATCTAGATTATTGAATGTATAATATAAGTTAAATTTATATTTAAAGTGTTTAAATATGAATTTAATTAATGATAAATTAATTAATAGAGATTAATTAATTAATTTATATTTGATATAAATTAATTAGAAGAAGAAAATAATTATTTTGGGTTAAGAACTCAAAATTAAGACACAGGGGCATTTTGGTCATTTCACAGTGTGACACGTGGCACCATGAGATGGTGACACATGGGATTACACATAAGCTTGCCAAATGTTTTTTTTTTTTTAATCATGTAAGATGATTAAAATCAAGATTAAATATAAGTTTGACACTTGGCACAATGTGATTGGGTCACTTAAACCTAGAGCTAATCAAAAGGTGACATGTGGCTAGGGTTTAATGTGTTAACCTAGCTATTTAAGTGTGGTTATGAAAAAAAAAAAACAACCAGCAGCCACACTCCTTTGTCACGCCACTTTGAGGGTTTTTTTTCTCTTCATCTCTCATCAATTCAAAGAGATTAGCCATCAATCTCTTGAATTAAGAACACTAGAAATTGTTTCTAGTGTCTTGTTTACATCTCTAATCTCTTAAAAGGCAGAACTTGAATTTCTAATTAATAGAAAAAGCTTTAGAAGCTATTCAAGGGCTGCCATAGGTGTTCTTGGTGTGGACAAGCTAGAGGGACAATATCTGGTGTCCTGAAGACGAATCTCAAAGGCGCAGACACGCTGCAGTTCATCAAGAGGTTAGTGTAATCGTTCTTGATTTAATCTAGGGTTCTAAAATTAATCTGATTAATTTTAAAATCTTAAATGGCAAATACATATCCAAAAACATATTAAAAGAGTTTTAATATGTTGTTAATCATTGAAATCAAATAGATAAAAATAAATCTTGCATGATGCATGTGACCCTAGGTGAAAATTTTTGAATTCAATGGTATAAACTTGTGTTTTTCACGCTTCCGTTCCTTCAGAATAGGACCCCAATATTAGGAGGAGAACCTCATATGTGTTTTAAACGAACACAAATATGAAAAAAGAAACCCAATATTTAACATCTATTTTTCTTTTAAAACATTTTCAAAATAGAAAATATAAAATTAAAGCTACAATCTTGCAATTAAAAGAAAATTGATATAATGTATACACAATTAATGTATATTAAAATAATCACAATAAATATAAGATAAAAAGAACGAATATAAGATTTATGTGTTTGACTGTAAGGTCTACATCTGTAGACAAGACGAGAGAAAAAGCTTTACAATGATAAAAAAAAAAAAAAAGCAAAATACAATCACATAGAACTTTCAAACCCTAACACAATGTGCTTTCCAAATTTCTTAGAATACTATCACAATAGGTAGAAAAATATAATATTCTCCACCACTGACCTTACAAAATATTCCATTCAAGTCATAATACGAAACTTTTCAAGTTAAGACATAATTCGAGTCCATGAGATATATCCAAAATTTAGGCCACATAAAATAATTATTTTTTCCCTTGGCTTAAATTCCCTTCATCATGAACAAAATTGGCCTAACACCTTGTCTTGCCAAATGCCTTTGCAAGGGCTAATAAGTAATACAAATACTAACTAGGTCTAAGTAAAGCCTAAACTTGCTTACTAGGGTAGCCTTAGTTATCATATTTGCTGGATTATCATGTGTAAAGATTTTATATACAACTACAAGATTTCTATGATACAATATTCAATGAAGCGATATCTAACACCAATTTACTTTGTGAGATGAATGGCATTCTTGAAGGAACGGAAGCGTGAAAAACACAAGTTTATACCATTGAATTCAAAAATTTTCACCTAGGGTCACATGCATCATGCAAGATTTATTTTTATCTATTTGATTTCAATGATAAACAACATATTAAAACTCTTTTAATATGTTTTTGGATCTGTATTTGCCATTTAAGATTTTAAAATTAATCGATTAATTTTAGAACCCTAGATTAAATCAAGAACGATTACACTAACCTCTTGATGCAATCGCAATGTTCTGCGCTTTGAGATTCGTCTTCACGACACCAGATGTTGTCCCTCTAGCTTGTCCACACCAAGAACACCTATGGCAGCCCTTGAACAGCTTCTAAAGCCTTTTCTATTAATTAGAAAATTCAAGTTCTGCCTTTTAAGAGATTAAAGATGTAAACAAGACACTAAAAACAATTTCTAGTGTTCTTAATTCAAGAGATTGATGGCTAATCTCTTTGAATTGATAAGAGATGAAGAAGAAGAGATAAAAACCCTCAAAGTGGCGTGACAAAGGAGTGTGGCTGCTGGTTGTGTTTTATTTTCTCATAACAACACTTAAATAGCTAGGTTAACACATTAATCCCTTGTCTCATGTTACCCTTTTATTAGCTCTAGGTTTAAGTGACCCAATCATATTGTGCCATGTGTCAAACCTATATTTAATCTTGATTTTAATCATCTTACATGATTAAAAAACATTTGGCAAGCTTATGTGTAATCCCATGTGTCACCATCTCATGATGCCACGTGTCACACTGTGAAATGACCAAAATGCCCCTGTGTCTTAATTTTGAGTTCTTAACCCAAAATAATTATTTTCTTCTTCTAATTAATTTATATCAAATATAAATTAATTAATTAATCTCTATTAATTAATTTCTCATTAATTAAATTCATATTTAAACACTTTAAATATAAATTTAACTTATATTATACATCCAATAATCTAGATTTGGTTTCAAGTCATGCTAGGACTTTGCAATTTAATTGTAAACCAAATCAATTTAATTAATCCATTAAACTCTTTAATGAATTAATTAAATCATATTTAAATAGGTGATAACTTGTGTATGAGTGTGACTTACTAGGCTCATCACTAATTGGCAATGAGACATGATATCAACTCTTAATATCATCAGAACTCTTTCTTACCATAAATGATTTCTCTAAATCATTTTATAAACCTCATAGACCATGGTTAACACCTAGCATAGCATGCCATAGCCACCCAATTAGTAATAAGGTTTACCTTAAATGAACCTATAATCATATGTTACCATGCACTAGGATCTCTCTGTTACAAAATCCCAACTCAAGCTAGAGTCATGGTTTATGTCAAACTCCATTTGCTATGAATATTATGTTCTCTTTAACTCCAGCTTGATTAAAAGATTTTCTCATCGTAAACTTTTTCTCAATAAATCTATCTGTCTCCGCCAGAACTTGAAATATCAAGAACAATTAAATGAACATAGGATTTTATCTCTATTTTCTTAGAGGAACAGATTCCATCTTGATCAACACCTACCTCTATATATAACTAGTAGGAGCCAACACATGCCCATATACCCATACACAAGACAAGTATGAAAGCAAAGATCAAACTCAAACTACCTATATACAAGATAACTGTATATCTCAGTCTAAAGATTATATGCATCGATATGATTTATGACAAAACATTGACAAGAGTAAACTCCATGTGCTTGTCATAAGTGTCACTGTTCTACCTACTTATCATTTATAAGTGCCTATCATGTTTGTTATATGGCATGAGACTCACCATTCCATCTTATTTATATCTCATATAAATAACTTGGGAACAAACATGAATACAATCTTTCTAG